>NC_025703.1:1498294-1519335 GCF_000633955.1 Camelina sativa
GTAAAAAGTTATCTAAAATCTTGATAAATCTAGTGTTACTGGATTAAGAGTTTTATAAAGTCATTAAAAGTTGTATGTTATTCAAGTAAAACAAAAGAATCTTGGATTGTTAATGAATTCAAATTTTATGTTATTGGTTTAAGATTTTATATCATTTCTTTCATAACAAAAGTCATGAAAAATCTTTCATCAAATAGAAAGATTTTACAAGATTAGAAAAAACAAATCATCAAGATTTTAAAAAACTTCCTAAACAATCTTTTAGAATCCTTCATTTTTAACTTTCAATTTTCTATGATTCTAACAATTAGCGAAAACATAAAATCATTAAAATTCTTTTTAAATCCTAAACCAATATCTCCCCTAAGTTTTAAATACAAGGGAGGGTACATAAAGATTTCACCCACTCCACCAACTAGACCTCAATTCCATTATTCACATTTCAATGTCTGCCGAATTATGCCTCAACAAACTTCTTCTGTGTACTCTTTCCTCTTCCCTCCTTAGGCATATTAAATTATTCATTACCACATCGACAGTAATGTATAGCGACAAGATTTTTTTCGGAAAGTACGCAGCCACATATCACTGTAACAACATGCAACAGTGTACATAGATATTTCGTGTAGAGTTTACAATTACTTCCGGCAAAGAGATAAATAAGACTTAAATTGTGTCTCCTCACCCCCATGTTGAGAAAAATAGACAAATCAAGATGATTACGCAAATTTTACTATTCTTTTTTTACTCCAGACTAAAGATGAAACAAAAGAGTCGGTTGCCTTTTAACTGAAGAGGACTAAGTCATGTGCTGCCCACTCTTAAATTTCCTCGACATAGTCACTCAGTGAGTCTCAATGTTTTCAATTTAAATCAGCTACTCTGTGAATCTAAAAGCTTCAGTTTTTGCACGTGAGTTCGCCATACCATCATTATATCAATAATTATTTTAGTACTGATTTATTTTTTAAAAGTTTTTTTTTCTTTTTTTTTTGTCAACCAAAGATCATCTTTTTATCAAATCCTTTTGTTCTTTTTGTTCCGACCGAATTAGATCGATACTTATACAAGTCTAACGCTTGTAGTTCATGTATGTAGAGCTGAATCAGTATATAATCATCTAGGAAAGAAAAATATATATCAATCACTCAAAATATTACATGATAATTGGGACACACACCAAAATGCACTAAAACTAAGCTAACCGAGAGAGTACAACAAGCAAAGGCATCCCCGACAAATAAAACTCTCTTAATTGAACTAATTATTGCCATCAAACTTACTAACCAACACAGCAACAACAATGCAAACTACAAAAGAAAGGACGACCTTGACATTTGCTTGAAAGAAATCACACTTAAACTAGATTCTTGAAGAATCCAAGAGCATGGCGGTGCTAAGGTTCATAGGGTGCATATACTTGGCGGAGCCGGTCAGGATTTGATTAACAATGATCCTATTGGCTTTCTCTGTCGGGTGAAACGCATCCCAAAACGCATATATGTCTCTGTTAGGACACAAATTCGAGACTGGCGTGCATAGTCCTATGCCATTGTATGGTCCTTGTCCACAACATGCCACCTTCGATGTCACAAACCCTACAAATACACACACACAAAAAAAATTATCAAATTATAGTTTTAATACGTCGAATCAGACATATATAATTGCTTACAACTACTATCTAGCTAAAATCTTATACGAATATTTTCGATTGAGACAGATTACGGAAAACAAAAGGTACCCTAAATATTCAAATAGAACTTTTTAGAGACCAGACAAGTCCTTTTGTTAAACATTTCCTGTTGAATGATACTGCTCATGTATAGAAACCGACACATACGTATTAATAACTTATCTAATAATTTATTTATTTTAATTTTTAAAAGTGTGAAAAATCAATTTCATGTATAAATGCTATAACATGGCTCTATAAAGTGGTCGTGCTCATTTATAAGTTTTCGTACCCATACAGTGATACAACAAAACATATATATATATATAAAAGAACCATCTTTTTGGAGTAATGATATATATATATATATATATATATATATATTCATAACTAAACCCTTCAAGACATTTTCAAAGTATATATTATTAAACATTTCTAACTATATAATTTATTAGCAAAAGAGATGGGTTATAGTTACCGAATTGTTCCGGATTAGATAGATAATCCATGTTCATTTGATAGGAATTGGCAGCCACAAAAACGTCTTGACCAATTTCAGCATTGACTGATGCGATCAAATCAACTAATCGAGGATTGAACAAAGCGGCTGCTGTTTGGAGAGCGCCATAGCACTCGCCATTTCGGCTATGCTGAGCCAGTTCCGCGGGTGCACATCCCATCGCACCAGTTCCAGTTACTAAAACTCGTCTTGCCCCCAGTTCGTAGAGTCTCTTTTGCCATGAAAACAAAAGAGGAAGAAATATTATAGTCATGCACTATGAAAGGAAGACTAAATAGATCATCATTAATTATTATTACATTCTAAACTACTAATGTAAAGGGAAAAGTCATTAAAATTGCCCCATCATTTTTTATGTACGTTATGTTTCCTTTTTTCCAAGAGAATCATGGCATTAACTACATATTGTAATATCGAAATAAATGTTTGGGGGTCACTCACTTATTAAATGCAATATGCTATAGTGAGACAACAATATTGTAAGCTACTAAATGATAGTAATGCAAGAATAGAGATTCGATGAGTTTAGCTAATTTCGTGTAAGTCCCCATTTATATCTGCATGACTCTCAATTAAATCGGTATACACGTGAAAATATATAGAAATAGAGTATATATTTTTCTTACTCTAAGAATCTTTGCGTATTCGGAAATGAGATACACAACGTAGTCCGGTAACGCGAATTGACGAGAACGAGCTGAAAACGGAATTAGATAATAATTGTTGACGAAATCATTACCACCGAGTGTGATTAGGACAAGAGCCTGGTTAACTAGCTGTTGTGTAGCTTCTGGTCCGATCAATGCACTCACTCGTTGCTGGTACTGTTCGAAGTATTCGAACTGTTTAAAGATCCTAATTATGTTTATCTGCCAAACAAAAAACATAATCAAACAATGAGCTTTTTAAAATTACGACGGGAGAAAACGGTAGCATATATTTAAACTCAGAAACGGATAGTCAAAGTATTATAAGAGTATTTAAAGACAATCACGTGTTTATTGGTTTTTCCTGGTGGTCACTCGTAAAAGACGGATATACCTCAGTCTTTTAAGGCTAATCTTTAACTTTATTCGTATTCTCAGGCAATAGTGCCCTCGCCACGAGAGATAACAAGAGGGTAAAAATGTCTTTTTAAGAATTATATATCCCAACACTTAAAATGCGTTATTTAATGAAATATATTTTATTAAGAAACTATAGAAGTGTGCTTACGAATTGAATTCCTGTATCGTTGAGGATTCCAATTCCGGCGGAGGCGAAATTAGCGCCGACGAGAAGATTCTCTCCGGTGAGTTGCGGGCTAAGGTACGGTAATGTCGACGGCATGCCTATAGCCTCACCTAGTTGTAGAGAGATACGTATCAAAAACAATCATTAGTTAAAGATTATTAATTTAGAGAACCATTAATTAACGTATATAATATAACCATGCTTGAATCAAATATATATGCTTACTGATAATGTCGGGAATGTTAAGACCGTTAGAGAAACGTCCGGTGGGTCTACGGGTCGGGTAGTCGATACCATACGGGTAATTGTCAGCGCGTGCAGTGGTGACGAGGTAATCATTGTTTCCATTGTCGACGAGAGAGTCACCAAAGACGAAGAAAGCCCTAGACTTGACTTGTGGTGCAAGAAAAGTAACAATGAAGAAGAGTGAAATTAGAAACCCTAGTGAAGAAAATTTGATATCCATAGTTATGGAGAGAGAGACTGGGACTAGCGGACGAATGAGAAGATATGCTTTTAAAGTTGACGTGTGATATGAGAGCATATGGAGGCAGGGTGTGTTATATATACACTGGCAAAGGGTTAGTTGTGTATAAATGTATATGTTACATTTTTATTTTTATTTTTATTTTTGTTGGTGTGAGTTTTTCTTTAAGAAGAGTGACATTAATAGAGGCAGCCTACTAATACACCATAAAAGTTACTTGTTTGTTGTTTGGATGTAATAAATGTTAGGAACTGTACTATTGGCTTGTTCTCCTAAAATGGAATTCTCTTGGAGCCCTTGTAATTCAGTGTGACATAATGTTTTTTGATTGGATGTTAATCATACTGATATCAATGTCTTCAAGCTAGATATGTGTCAGTTTTGAAGTGATTAGGTATGTAGTGGATCGATCCAATGATATTCAGTTAATCGATTTGGAAAAGTATGTGAGAAACTGCTGTTACAATCATCACTTGATTCGTTTTAAATTTTTTTTACCGTGTTGTGTTTGCCCATTATCACAAATCGAGATGCAGTGACTTGACGGTCTCCAATTAGGCTCCAACAAAACTATATTGTATATATGTCAAACTACTAGCTTGGTTACGTACGTGAAAGTTGAAACATCTATATTAGACTTCACTTATCTATTGGATGAGAAAAAAAACTAAATTAGACTTGACTTCACTTATCTATTGGATGAGAAAAAAACTAAATTAGACTTCACTTATCTATAGGTTTATGTCAAACTCAATATTCCATCTAATTAAAAGTTCAATTATGGAAGTTAATTTGGTTTTGTATATAATTTAGGTACACGTTTACAACAACTTGATGTGGTTAATTACATGCCTCCCCTAAACGCTATCATTTTGAAAGTGTACAACCTACGAATTTTGGAAGCTGGAAGATTACATAAATAAAGCCTTCAGAAATTAAAACACAAATAAAGTGTCATAACAATTAGAGACTAGCGTCATTAATGAATGTCAAAGGAATGGGTCGTGCTCGATACCATGCTACTTTATAAAAGTATTCATTTTCTATTGTTGTTCGAATATGTTGTGTGTTATTCTATAGTACTATTATTTCTTGAAATGCGGGTTATTGCTTCCTAGTATTAAAATTACAAAACATTTGATGTCTATATTTAATTTGGTAAAGAACAAAGCTAACATTACATTACATGCACTACTTTTAGTTAAATAATCCATATCTGTACCTTACGTTTACTAGTGACATGAACATTAAAAGAATTGTGTCTAGAAAATACCATGCATAATGGCAAAATTAAGTATAAATTCATCAGATCAAGGATAAAAAATAAGACTTTTCTTATGTCTTGTTTTTCTATGTGTATTTTTTTATCAAAAAAAAATAATTATTGAAGAGAGAGAGAGAGATAGAAGTGAAATTAAGAGATCTACCAACTCGACCAGCTCACTTCATAAATTAACATGTTGAAGCTACCCTATCCCACTGCATCATGATTGATGAGTTTTTGAAGAAGAATACATATAAAGATACAGTAAAATATCTCATCTCCCGTCACATAGCCTCATACCAACCTTTTCCAGCTATTTAATTCTTAGTTACCCCAAAGGTGAAAAATATCAATTTCTTCATTCGAAGAGTTATAAAATTAAATGATGTCCATCGGTAACGAAAAATGGACCAACTCAGAAAGTTCAAATGCTGTTTTCGTAATAGAGAAGATTATTTCTTTTATTCTTTTAAGACAAGGATTGTTATGGGCCCAAAGAACTGTGGGGGTTGGTTTGGTCAACTACGGTTCAGATCTGATCGAATTTGGGTCTGAATTAAATCGTGGACCAGGCTTTACAACAATTCGAATCGAGATACGTAAACGACGACGTTTTTAGGTACTACACAAAAACGACGACGTCGTTATGGTGCTGTGTTGTAAGGCTTGTAGCTTGAATGTCCAGTAAAACACCAAGCTTTTGTCTACAAACTCTCTTGGAGATCGGAGTGTAAAAGAGACAGCTAGAAACAAATCAAAGGCTTTCGATGTGTGAATATGATGACCAGACCAAAATCAAATCAAGACCCTGTTTCCAAATTCATAAGGTGTGTGTGTGTGTTCACATTAACATTTGTGTTTTCATTCTATATCTGAACTTAGCTGCTACTCCTTATCACTTGTTCATATTACTGTTGTCAGAGGACTTAAATTTGAAAATACTGAGGATATGTGATGTTTTTGCATGCAATATATTAGGAGATTCATTATAGTAAGAGTACTAATCCTCACATGCCATGACATGTTAGTATGAAAAACAAACAGAGCCAGTTGAGGAAGCAGCCAAACTTGAGGTGGGCTACACAAATCAATGTCCGGAATTATCACGTATCTTCCTCTGAAGAATCAGTCAAACATTCTCGAAACTAAAAACCAAAACCATATAATCAATATACTGACGATATGAACAATCTTCACACACACACACACACACAAAAACATCTATTAGTTATCGTGTAAACTGATTTTAAAGCTACACAAATCCAGATACCAAGATTAATAATGCAATCGCAACAGCTGAATAACTTATATATAACCTGTGATAACTGATCTCAAGCTACACAAATCCGAATTAATAGTGTGCATAACAGCTGAAAAAGTTAGATCCTATTTTATCCTCTCGACTGTACCCATTTGATCACTCAGAATGCACATGGAGGCTATATTGTCCGGAGAATAGTCTGAGTTTCAGCTAAGAATACCCTGTTACTCCTAAAGACTGTGAAAAGGAAAGCATCATGGGTGCATGGAAAAAACAGAAGGGGTCCATGTGGTTGGAGACTCGATCTGGATTTTATCATTAAAGCTTGTGGAGAGACTAAATAGCATTTTGCCTTCTAGAGAAGAAACTTTCTTAATCAGGTTAATGAAATCAAGACAAGTAGAAAACTAGAGAATTTGTAATATTATATACTTCTACCATGACTATCCTAAAAAATGCAGCTTAATGAATGTATTTACTGACTTTGTTTTGTATCCATCCTGGGTCAAAGTGTTCCTTTAAAGATTCCTCTCTCCTCTTATCCCTTTCAATAGAAGGGAAAAAAGAAGAAGTCACTTTATTCATATCTGTTTTTATATATACATACACATGCAGACCAACTACTCTGTCCTTCACCATATAAATACATCTCATATACCTACTTTCTTCCTATCCTTCTTTCTCACTGTTTCGTCGGATTCTCACATTTTATCTCTTCCAAAATGAATATTGCAATCGAACGCAACCCTTCAAGCAGAAAGTTATCTGACCTTGGAGTCATGTCATGGCCTAAGTAAGTATCAAACATGCACAGACTCTCCTCCTGTCACTACTAACCACAACGGTTTTCCCTTTTTCCATTCTTTATAATATTGGTAATAACATGATGAATTTCTCTGACAAATAGATGGTCTTGTCAGCCCGGGAAATATGCATTGGTATTTGAAGAAAGAGAGACATGCTATTTAGTGAAGGGAAAGGTGAAGGTGTATCCAAAAGGGTCATCTGAGTTTGTAGAGTTTGGTGCAGGAGATCTTGTGACCATCCCCAAGGGACTTAGCTGCACTTGGGATGTATCACTTTTCATCGACAAACACTACAAGTTCGATCCTCCTACTTCTCCATAATTTTTCCTAGTTGCAATGTAGTTTTGGGTTAGTCTTTATCACCATGAAGCCTAAAAGACTCTATATTCAGACCCAAAAAGATAAAGCTTAGATAACATATAGAGCCCTACCTAGATTATGTTTTCAGATGTAACTTCTTTGTTTGTCATAGAACAAAAAATTGGCAAAGATTATGTTTTCAGATGTAACTTCTTTGTTGTCAGAGAACAAACAATTAGCACATGCCAATATTCGTGTCACTTTGAAACTTCTATTTATCCACACAACAGTAAATCAAATCACACGTAAAGGTCTCTACCTAGTTCAAATAGACTAGGGTAGGGGTTGCTGAATGCTGATCATAGGAGTAAATGTACCCATAAGCTTCTGACACTTAGTTTGAGTTAACAAAAGATGTAACTCACTTTAGACTACGATCTGCATAATAGAGTGATGGTTAGTAAAATAGATATTGTGGGTTAACTATTTACTGTATTTTTTCTCAACCTAGATATTGTTCTTTATTCTTAAAAAGGTCTTTATCAAAGATACTTATCATGAGGCCATTGGTTACTATCACTAAGAAAAAACAAATAAAGAACACCTTTGAATGTATTAATATAACATGGGAACCAAATAAATGTGAAAGCATATATTCTAGCAGTATTGCTCCCTGACTAGATAAAGTAGAAGATTATGTAATCTTAAATCTCACATACTAAAAATTAGTAGCAGTAGCATCTGGTACGCCATCACCAATTACTTGTGCTGATTATATAAAAATGGAAGATACTAATTCGGCTATACAAAACAAGAACTATTACACATTTGTTTTTAATTTTTTATGGAAACACAAATCTCTGATAGGCATGTATTCTCAACTTACAGAATATGCATAGTTATCTCAAGTAAGGGGTGTTTTCTAACTTCTAAGTTCCAAGATAATTGAAAGCTAACCTTTAGGATTTCAGGACGATTGAATTTATTTGATGACCAATCAAGACCCCTTGTCAAAATAACAATCTGGTCCATGAACTCAAAAAAGGGAAGGCAGCAATAAGCATCCTCAAGAGCAATGGCTTCTCCTTAACTCTCCACCGGCGACTAGCTTTTCTTTCAAACTGTTGTTTTGGACGAACATTCTCGTTTGCCGAATAGCCATTTCTAATCTCCCTTAGCGTGTCTAAATCATCCCATCCTCCATAGACAGTACCCATGCTGTTAGAATCAGCATCTCCTACCATCCATGACTTGTATCCTCCCTTATCCACATCACCCCTCATGTTTTCTCCTTGCTTAGCTTTCCTTCTTCTTTCACTACCTACACTCCCAGATCTTGAAAATGTATCTCTTCTGCTTCTTTTCATAGGTCTAATGCTTGGCCTGCTCCAGACCTTACTAACCACAAGAGACAACACAGACTGTACAAAAGGAACTGCTAATGCCATTAAACCCGCGTTTGAATCTGTTCCAAGAAGCATAGAAATGCCAATGGGTGCAAGCATCCAACTCAAAGTCCTAAATACCTGCAATTACAACAACAACAACAACAACAAAAACCCCTAAATTGGCTAAACTAGAGCTAACAACAACCACTATGAATCAAAAGTGAGCCACTTTACTGATTAAAATTTCCCAAAAGAAGAAGCAAATACCTCAAAAACCATAGTCCAGTCCTCTTCTTCTTCAACCATCCAATCGTCATAATCGTCATCATCATCATCGAACCACCACGGCTTCTTCTTCTTCTTACGGTTCCCGAACTGGAATCGAGCAAACCCTTCGTCGCGGAAAAGCTCCTCCTCCCAGCTAGGTCCGCGGGAGGCGCGGCAATCAAAGGAGCCCCGGCTCAAGATACTTGGGCAGAGATCAAAATCGCAGTTCATAGAACAGAATCTGCCTCTGACGACGCAAGAAGAAAGCTGAAGATACAGCAGATTCGCCATACACAATTGATGATTATTACCGTTTACATTAAACTCAATTCAGAAGAACCAAAACTGAGAACGAAAATAAAAAATAAAAATCAAATCTTTCCCCTCCACAAACACAAACTCTCTGTTCTTCGCTTTAATCTCTGCGAATAAGAACAGTGATGGAGATTGAAACCAAACCGAACTTCAACTATCGAATCAATAGTTATTACTTAAACCGAAATCAAAGCCTAAACCAAACCGGAACTTAAATTTCTTGGTAAAACACCAAACCAGCCGAGTTAAAACAAAATCGAAGAAGACATCATGGTATATGAAAGAAACAAAACGTGTTTAGGCTCTTTGACACTCAAATCATGATAATCTTCAATTACGTAGAGCAAACGTAAGAATTTACTTGCAGTGTTTATCGTCTTACCTCTTATTTCGTGTATAACTTCCAAAGGAAAGTTACACTTGACATATACATATCTTATTATATTGCTCTGATTTATTTATCTTTGGTCAATTAATTAGAAACTCCAATTTACTCGCTCGATCGCCGCCATGAAACCTGTTTATTTCTCAATTAGCTAGTACGTGGCATTGATAAAAAAATCCACTTGTAATAATCTCCTTATTCTTAGGGGGATATAAGTTTTCATGACTATGAGTGGTAGCCAAACCGTTATTTTTCTCATCTCTATAAATGTAAGTCTGTACTTATTAGTACATGCATTTACCATAAACTTCGAAAATAATAGTGTAAGATTGAGCAACAATCTCAAATGGTCATATATATAAAGGATATAGATCAATTCACGTTATATTGCAAGTTAATGAAACTTAACACTTATAAACTTAATCGTTTAATTTCTTAACTAGTTCGTTAGCTTTGACTTGGATCCACCTCGTAAGCAAGATCCATATAGTAAGGAAAAAAGAAAGTGTTTAGAAGCTTTAAGAAGCAAGTTCAACATGTGAAGGCGGCAAAGAATGGGTATTGTACCCGACCCACTATCTCCATCTCTATAAAAAGGACCTCAAGTACGAGAGAACACACCAAAAGCAAGAGAAAAACAGAAAACAATACAAAGATGAGAACATTCCGGTTGATGATGATCTCTCTCATGCTCGTTGCGATAACAACAACATCCGGTGTGGTTGGTGAGGGGACCGACGTGGTTTATGATGGCGAAGGAGATCCGGTTAAGCCCAACGTGCCGTATTACATCAGCTTCATGACGTCGGACTACAACATGTGGATATGCCGAATGAAATGGGGATCTACTGATCCCAACTCATGCCCACAACAACCGCTAATGGTCACCAATCCAAACATGTCAGCACCCACACAGGTTATGTTTGTATTGCTATCCAAGTCAGATGTCGTACGTGAATCAGCCAAACTTAAGATCAAGTTCGTAGGTCCACGTCACTGCGGTAAATCCGGGTTTTGGAGAGTTGTCCAGAGAGGTTCTTTAGAAGGTGAAGTAGTCCTCAACGGATCTAAGTCTAAGTCAAACAATGACAGTACGTTCGCCATCCATAAAACTAACGAATACTACAAGTTCACTTTCGGTGACGACGACACCGGTGACTATCAAACCAGTATCAGTTTGAGCAACGAATATCCTATATATAGGTTGCTATCCAAGANTGTACGTGAATCAGCCAAGCTTAAGATCAAGTTCGTGAATCCCCGTCACTGCGGTGAATCCGGGTTTTGGAGAGTTGTCCAGAGAGGCTCTTTAGAAGGTGAAGTAGTCCTCAACGGATCTAAGTCTAAGTCAAACAATGACAGTACGTTCGCCATCCATAAAACTAACGAATACTACAAGTTCACTTTCGGTGACGACGACAGCGGTGACTATCAAACCTCTATCAGTTTGAGCAACGAATATCCAATATATAGGTTGCTATCGAAGAGGTTGTCTGGAGAGATGGAGATTTATTTTTACAAGAACATGAGTACTATAAGTTAAGGCAAATTTTCACTGGCCTTTTTGATGTAATGTTCTCTTTTCAAAATCAAAACAAAACTTGTTGTAAGAACATGAATACGCAATAACAAATTATATAATAACACAAGAAAGAACAAAACTTGGAGTCATATCTTAAGAGAATGAAGAGATCATAAGTTGGTTCATTAATTTGTTGCGTATTGGATGTTATTACTCTACTTTAAGTTGCTTTCTCTTCCCAATATATTACTAAATGTGATTTGCCAAAAAGGTTACTCGTCTCTTGTAAATTAAAATTTGTTGTAAATCATGATATTGGCTACGACTACGTGACGAAGGAACCAAAATCATTTAGAAAAAAAAAAACACAAGAAAAGAACAAAACTCGATCGGAGTTATCCTAGCGGAATAAAGAGATCATACGTTGTATTGAGTTACATTGTGACACGCTTTTGTGGGTGTGTGTGTCAGCAGAGGAAGCGCAGATTGACTTTGTTCTCGTCGTGTCACGGTTTTCTAGACCTTTGAGGAACCATCTGATTGCAAGGTGCTCTGAAGGATATAGGTCATAAACGAAACTAGAACCATGGCTACGGCTATCATCAGACCTAACCTGCTCAATATATATATAGCAGAAACTAACCAGTTAGTATACATAAACAAGTAAAACAAAATTTCATCTTGACAGGTCCAAATACACTCAAATCCAAGAACAAAGAATCATCAACATTTCTTTATCTTGGGTCAATAAGAAAGTCCACTCCAAAATTACTCCCTCGATCGCCGCCATGAAACGTGTTTAATTTCTTTACCAATTAGCAAGTGGCATTGAAAAAAAAAAACACTTGTAATCTCCATATTTTTAGGGTGGGGGGGNGTGTTTATGATTGGTATCGAAGCCATTATTATCTAAGTCTTTATAAATGTAAGTTTGGATTTTTTACATGCATGCATTCACCATCTATATGTGAGAAGAGTCTTACATAGGAAGTGACGTGAGATAAAAGTTAAAAACATTGAATGATATTATGTGGCCAATTCATTGACATTGTCAATTGGTTGTATATAAAAGTCACATTATTTATTTATGACATGTTTAGTCATCATTCTCTTCGTGAGCTAGCAAATATCATCAATTCATCATCTCAAATGGTCATATAATGTATATAAAGGATATAGAATCGAATTCACGTTATATAGGAAGTTTACGAAACATAACACTAATAAGCTCTTGCGGAGCGTGTTTAATTATTTCTTAACTGGTATGTATGTAGCTTTGACTTAGATCCACCTCGTAAACAAGATCCAGATAGTAAGGAAAAAAGAAATGTTTTAGCAGCTTTAAGAAGCAAAGTTCAATATGTGAAAACGAAAAAGAGTGGGCATTGTAACCGACCCACACTATATTAATCTCTATAAAAGGAACTAATCAAACACAAGAACACGAAAGCAAGATAGAAACAGAAAACAACACATAAGATGAAAACATTCCGGATGATGATGCTCTCTTTCTTTCTCGTTGCGATAACAACAACATCTGGTGTTGCTGGTGAAGGGACCGACGTGGTTTACGATGGCGAAGGAGATCCGGTTAAGCCCAACGTGCCGTATTACATCAGCTTCATGACGTCGGACTACAACTTGTGGATATGCCGAATGAAACGGGGATCTAGTGATCCCAACTCATGCCCACAACAACCGTTAATGGTCACCAATCCAAACATGTCAGCACCCACACAAGTTATGTTTGTACTATTGTCCAAGTCAGATGTTGTACGTGAATCAGCCAAACTTAAGATCAAGTTCGTAGATCCCTCTCACTGCGGTGAATCCGGGTTTTGGAGAGTAGTTCAGAGAAACTCTTTAGAAGGTGAAGTAGTCCTCAACGGTTCTGAATCAACGTCAAACAATGACAGTACATTCGCCATCCATCAGACTAACGAATACTACAAGTTCACTTTCGCTGACGGTGATCGTGACTATCAAACCACTATCAGTTTGAGCAATGAATATCCAATATATAGGTTGCTATCGAAGAGGTATTCTGGCGAGATGGAGATTTATTTTTACAAGAACATGAGTACTATAAGTTAAGGCAAATCTTCCTTCTGATGTAATGTTTTCATTTCAAAATCAAAATAAAACTTGTTGTAAGAACATGAATACGCAATAATAAATGTTATAATAACACAAGAACGAACAAAACTCGGAGTCATATCTTAACAGAATCAAGAGATCATACGTTGGTTCATTAATTTGTTGCCTATTCATATAATTTCTCTAATTAAAAAAACACAAGAGAGAACAAAACTCGGAGGATAAGAATAAAGAGATCATAATTTGTGTCATGAGTAACAACATTGTGACACGCTTTTGTTTGTTTGTGTGGTGTGTATGTGTGTGTCAGCAGAGGAAGCAGATTGACTTTGTTCTCGTCGTGTCACGGTTTTCTAGACCTTTGAGGAACCATCTGATTGCGAGGTGCTCTGAAGCATAGGTCATGAACGAAACTAGAACCATGGCTACCGCTATCATCAGACCTAACCTGCTCGATATGTAACAGATACTAGCCAGTTAGTATATTATAAACAAGTGAAACAAAATTTCATCCTGACAGGTCCTAATCCACTCAAATCCAAGAACAGAAAGTATGATGAATCAACAACAATTTATGAGAATGAAAAACACATTCCCAGGTGATTTAAGACCAAAGAGGAACATAAGCAAATGATTTAAGATTTCCTTATCAGCGGAAAGTTATGGGTTGGTTCTTGATGCTAATGATACAGCCAATATGAAGAAAGTTACCTCAAAAATAAAGCGGTGACCCCTAAAACGTAGGGCAAAGAAATGGCAGCAACAGCCAGAAATGCCATCCCTAATCCATAATAGCATGTAGTAAAGTCAAAAGACGCATCTCCCCGCTGATGACCTGTTGATTTGTCAAGCAAGTTAGTGATAACCAACAAAAAAAATGAGAAAGATATTTGTGTCTCTGGGGCTATATAGTTCACAGAATGAGTAGACTTGGCGAAAGAGAGAGAGAGAGAGAGAGAGTAAATTATGGTTTTTATACATTGTTTTCCAGAGAATGCCAAAGATATTGATATCATGATTTCAACATGCCCATACCTTTTCCCGAATCATCCAATGACGACTCTGTTTGTGATGCAAGAGATCCTGTTTGAACTGCAATATTCTTGCCATATTGATACACTAGAAGTAGAAAGCTACCATATAAAAGGAAGAAGATTGTGAATGTCCACTCATATAACAAAATCAAGCCAGTCCATGGCATGATCTGCCTTGGCACAAACATAAAGGAAACGCCAATGGATATCAAAGCAGCCACAAAACAGACTGCAACTGAAACTGCCCCCAAGTATTGAGGAACCTTAGAGTGTGAGCCAGTGTGGAGCTGTAGTGATAAGAATTGAACATAAGAAATAAATTTTCAGCTTTAAAAAAAGCAAAAAGGCAGGTAAGTGGGCAATTATGAGCTAAAAACAGTCTGGAAAATGAAAACTAACTTGATAGTTGGGGTTCATGGTAGACAATGTTGATACACCGCTATAACCAACTGTTCCATTAGATCTAACTTTGTAATAAAGATATTTGATTTGAATGCATAATGAGCTCCTGCACATTGAACCCAAGAAGTCACGTCCCTGCAGTATAAAAATGAATTTGAGATCCAAAAGAGATGAATTTAGCTGAGATGAAAGAAATGGTTGGGTACAACATGAAGTCTAACCTGTACGGAACGATAAAGGCAGAACAAAAGCCCACAAAGTGGTAGCAAGAAAAGGAACTTGACCATGAATTCATCATTTGGGGTCCTTCCACCTCCAGTTCCAGGAAGAGTCTCCTCAAGCCTTACCCTAATGCTCTGCAGTTTCCCAGATGAAACATAACTTAGCATATCACTCCAACGAACTCAATTTTCCAGAAATAATGAGAATAAATGTACAATCACGAACAGGAATACCTACATGCCACGCCTCAACAGGTTTCACGAGCCATGCTGTCCACCAGTCCCAAGGCTTAAGAGGGCCGAGAGTGTAGTGAATAATGTGAAGCTTGCTGTCATCGACCATCCACTACATAAATAATGAGAATCTTAAGCTTCTAAATAATCAAAACTAGGCCACACACATTCCAGCTCACATCACTTAGCTTGGGAAGAGATAAGTAAAAGTAACATCAACAGACATGAAATCAAAATAAAGATTAGCTTAAACACAAATTTCAAATTGAATATACCTTGTTAGCAAGCATATAAAGACCAACATCTGCATTGTATAACGTAGATAGCCTTTCCATTTTAGGAACTGGTCTGGTCTTCATGGCTTCAGGGGACAAACTAGGATCAAAAACACGAGCATTCGGAAAGTCTGGATAATAGGAATTCAAGAACCCTTGATCTCCACCAGTATAAGACGACAAAGTCTTCACTTTCTTCATCATATCATTGAACAAAGCTTCAGAGGGCTCAACAACCATAACCCCAGAGTTCAGCCTCTCAGAGTGCTTCAGATTAGCACAAAACTTGGAGCACTTAAACATATCATCAATGTTCTTTACCACAATAGTATCAGCATCTAGATACACAACTGTAACAAAACAAAAACAGTGACATATAAATATAAACACATGGAAAAAAGCTCTAATTTTGCAGAACACAAATCACTTACCTTTCTTGTAATCAGTCATGTTAAATATTTTCAGCTTAGTGTAAACACCCCAGAATCTCTTGGGATGAACTTGGTTTGGATTTGCCAATAAACTAATCTTCTCTATCTTCCATCCATCAGCCTACATATAATCAAAAATCTAGCCTTTAATAACTCAAACATAGGAAAGCCTTCTCTTTTTTTAGATCTTTTAAAGCTTCTAGGAATAGAAAGGTTATAACCCAAACCTTGAGTAGCTTCTTAGAGTAGTCTGAAACACCATCAGAGACCAATACGACCATGTCCTTGTTGGATCCAGTGTCTCGGATCGATTTGCCCAATACCCTAACACCCAATAAGAACTCATCTCCATACAAAAGTGTGACGTAAGCTTCCTTAGTTGATGCGGATCCAAAAGAAGACTTGAATTGGATTGAAAGAAGCGTGATTGAGAAGAGGAGAACCCAGAAACTCGAGTTGAGTCTCATCATGGATTCGGGATCACGTGACAGTAGTAGTCCAGAGCCGGGCCTTGAGAGTTGAGAAGAAGAAGCAAGTCAATGCATTTGCTTCGGCTCTCGCTGTAATAAATACTGAATCGGTTCAACCGGCGGCGAATTTTCATTTGGCCCATTGGTTTCAGACACTTGTGAAATAGACTTGAGGTAACTGGTTCGATTCCTCAGTATTAGATTCTTACACAAATTCAATCTCTTTATAAATTTCATTTAATTTTAAATAAATAAATAAGTCAAAACGAATTATAAAATGTTTATTTATATAAAACAATTTCCATTTTAATACATAAGTAGATCATAAGGTATGCTAAGAAACTCTATCATCAAAATATGGAATCATCTCAATTGCTTTTTTAGGTTGGTGCACTTAGAAGTGCAGTTTCTGGTGGATCTCCAACATCAAGAAAACTCCTTGACAATGGCTGCAAACGAACAAAAAAGAGAAAAAAGAACTGTAAGCACTAAGCAGTATCAACAGAAAATGGCTAAACGTCTCCTACTACATTGATGGTCGTAATACTTGCCTCATTGTAATCAGTTCCTGAGAGAAAGAAAGGTTCCTTCTCCCGAATCCCCCCAATCTCATGTACAATTCTTTCAAGATCCTGCAAACCATACGAGGTAACCTAATTGATAAGATTTTCTATGCAGAGGTTGATAAGATCATAGGTTGTTTGGAACAATCCTTCATTCTAATTTGATCTCAACCATCGTAAAGATTTAACCTTCTGAGTTAAGATTTCAAATTCGAGTAGCTCCTCTGTGATTTTCTCAAGGACACGGCGATTTTTAAGAAGCATTCCCTTTGCCTTTTCATACGCTAAGTCATAAATCTGTAGAGGAATAAGATGGTATTAGAGAGGTCATTTAGCCTTGGACAATGCTTGAAACTACCGAAAAGCTAAGCTAAAGATAGAAAATTGCGGAATGCTAGAGAGGCACCACAGACACGGCAGATACGTATGGAAAACTAGAGAGCAAAACGAACCTTTTCAACTTTATCCGCCATTTCATACTCGTGATTGTTCCCCATACTCAAAGCTGAAACCTGCTCAATCGAATCAAATAAACCAAACAGAAAAAAAAAAGTATAGGGTCAATCAACTGATCAGATGGGACATCAGAATGAATGGAAACAGTATGTAAGATCAAATCATCATGTTCAGTATTCATCATGTTGGTTCAGTGGTATCAGATATTTAATCTTGGAATGGAGCCAATTTCAGATATAAGAAAGAAGGTTACCGCGTTAGTAGCATAGTATACCGCAGGACTGTCATCGGGTCCCCAGCCATATTGAAGCACCATACGTGTTGCAATCTGTTGCAAGACACAAATAATTATCTTTATAGGGAAACGAAACATTAAGTATGTAGACGACAGCATACTGCAAAAAGAGTAGAAAGAGTTTACCTCCTGCGCTTTAGTTATTTCTGAAGAAGAAAGAAAATTTTCATCTCCGGGAGGAAGAAGCATTTGGGATGCAATATGAGATCCAAAGCAGAAAACAAGCTTCTTTTCAAGATATGATCTTGATTCCGTATTCCCAATTGCAGAGCCTCCACTTGTGACCTTGGTGATTTTTGTACACCCAATTCCTTCCCAGGAACTAGGCTCAAGCCAAAGATTTTCCACAACATCGAAGTTTGGTATTAGAAGTGCAATGAGAGCACGACCAGCCGCCCAGACAGCATGTGGGTACTTTGTCTCCCTCGTCCAAGCAACAGAAGGACTTAAAAGTTCTATTCCGTTGCTTATTTGTCCATATGGTTCCATCAGATCAACCACATTCTCCAAATCTTCTTTGGTTAAGTTGAGTCCAAGATGATTTACAAGCACTTTTCCCATTGTCTTTGCAAGTTTAGTTTTCCGCAGCCATGGGGGGACTATATGGCTAAACGTCTGTCAGAAAGAGAAAAAAATCACCTGATGAATCACACTTCGAAATTAACAAAAATGGGCTTGACCATAGGCGAAGAAGATGACACATTTCTTACCGCAAACCAGCTAACGTAACTCAGAAGTTCGTCAGTGTCCAGAAATTTGCTTCTGAAGGCACTGCTTTCGAGAGCCATTGGAACAAGTTTTAGTTCTATCGGTCGTAATAAAGTTGTCTTCTCCGAAACCTGTAAACATGAATTGGTAACTAACATAGTAGGGAACAGAACTACAGAGAGAGATAGGAGAGAGCAAGAAAGAAGAAATATGAATTGGTATAGTACTCACAAGCAAAATAGAAATGAACCATCAGATGCAAAAGAAAATAAACAACTTTGCAAAGCTTAAGATCACCTTACGCCAATCCACTAGATCAATGAGTTCTCTGTCCATGGTTTCTTCTGCAGCGTTGTGTAAAATCCTCTCCCTTTCCATTTCAGTTGGACTTTGAAGATGGAATACTCTATCCATACGACCTGGCCTTCTTAACGCCTCATCAATTTGCTTATGATTTCGTGTCGTCGCCATCAAAACTACGCCATCCTGTTTCTCAAAGCTGCATAAGTAGAAGTTATAAATTAGAATGACATCAGAAAAGTCAACTGGAAAAAGGGAGAAGCTACTTGAGTTTCTACTGGACCAGTCCCTACTGCATTAAACGCGATACTTTGAGAAAACGCTGTGAATGCTACAATTTTAGTCTTAATTGTTAACCAACATAGAAATTAGCTATTACCCATCAAGTTCAACAAGAAGCTGATTAATGAACGATTCATGATCTTGCTGTTTTGTATGTACGAACTTCCCGCGTACACCAGCAAAGAGGTCAAAATCCTCCACAAAAATGATTACGGGTGCCTAGTCATCACAGTATACATCAGAGCATAAGATGACATCATGAGGACAATGTAATATCTATGAAAATGATGAATAACAAAACAATATGAGGTAAGCAGCTAACCAAGTCTCTTGCAGTTTGAAAGAGTTCCCTGACATTCGCTGCACTTTGACCAACCCATAGCCCAGCTTCCAACTCTTGAGCTTCAACATTGACAACAGGCACTCTTGCTTCGGCTGCTATAGCGAGCGCCAGTGACGTCTTCCCTGTTCCTCTCTCACCCACAATAAGAACTCCCTGCAACGAGATAAAAAATGCTTATAATTGGACACTGACCCACAGGATAAGCATAGAACCGTAAAGCAACATACCCGAGGTGCGCGGGCACCCATCTCCTGAAATGCCTTTGGATTTTGTAAAAATGCCACAACCTCGTTGATTTCTTCTCTCATAGACTCAATACTAGCAAAGTATTTCAATGGGATTGGTGGATTTTTCACTCTCTTCATTCTGTCGAATGCAGTTTTTATGGGGTCGATTCCAGCCTTTCTCTTTTGTTTGATTCTCCTTTTTCTATACGTAAAATATGATTTCTGAAAGAAGAAAAAAAAAGCGACTTTCAGTAATCAACAGTGAGTGTAAGAAACCTGAATGATCAACAAACATGAACGGTGTAATACTAGCTACAATACTACTGCTCACGACAAATTGAGAGTGTTGGAAAGAGATGCATAAAAGGAGAGAAAAGTTACATACCACTCTAAAGAATTTCCGCACGTTTGGATCTCGGCGGAAGGGTCCATAGCCAAGAAGTCTTGGAACCTTTCTTTTCAGAAAGCGAAAAACATGATACAAAACAAACCCATATATAGAACTTCGAATTAGAAACCAGAAGAACCATTGAAAATCTTCTGTATCTCGGGACTTGAAGTTCAATTCTGCTTCAGACTGCCATTGTAAGTACCATGTTGAGCCAACAGTCTGTTCTATTTCTTCTGGCCAAGCCATTCCCAGACGCAGCCTTAACTGTGTCAGAAAAAAAGACAGGAATAAAAAAAATAGACACATGGAAGCAGGAGGAATATCTCCAGAGAGAGAATAAAGTAATACCTGGTAAGGAATGATAAATTCGATAACTGGAAACACTACCACCATCATAATGTCATCGTTAAGATTCCTTATTCTCCTTAATGCATTATCCTTCGCATTTGATACAACTTGAGTCTTCCTCAATGCGTTAAAGACTCGAGAAACCACCCTTGTAACCAGCAGAAACTGTTGTTGAAGACTTAGCTCTGTCATGGGTATCCACATCAGATGAACAGAAGTTGGGATTCCACAAGCAAGCATTTTGAGGTAAAGAGCATCAAACCCTCCGAATTTCTCAAAAAGCATCTCATATTCCTACAACCACAGACAAGAGTTAAAAACCTAAACTTAAAAATTCATCAAATAGATTAGGACTAACTAAAAAATCCATGACATGGGTAACCTTGATGTCAACGTAATACTCCTTGTCATCTCCTTTTAATGCAACATACATTATAGCATAATCATGCCTAATCCTGGCACTGTCAATCAGCTTTCTGGAAACTGCATATGGAACTGCCATAGGGTCCATCTCCCACCTATTTTTGTCCTCGTTATACCA
>NC_025703.1:1519830-1520959 GCF_000633955.1 Camelina sativa
CTGTCATGGGTATCCACATCAGATGAACAGAAGTTGGGATTCCACAAGCAAGCATTTTGAGGTAAAGAGCATCAAACCCTCCGAATTTCTCAAAAAGCATCTCATATTCCTACAACCACAGACAAGAGTTAAAAACCTAAACTTAAAAATTCATCAAATAGATTAGGACTAACTAAAAAATCCATGACATGGGTAACCTTGATGTCAACGTAATACTCCTTGTCATCTCCTTTTAATGCAACATACATTATAGCATAATCATGCCTAATCCTGGCACTGTCAATCAGCTTTCTGGAAACTGCATATGGAACTGCCATAGGGTCCATCTCCCACCTATTTTTGTCCTCGTTAAACCAAGTGTTTGAAACAACTCTATCTCGATCCAGGAGTACTTGTTCCTTCAGATTTTAAAAATTCATTAACTAATTGGTGAATGGTCAATAAAATGTACAAATAAGCTCTGGCAAAGTCAGAGATATACATAAACTTTTCAACAAGGTTCCAACTAACACTGTTTCATTTTAAGCATTACAGCTAGCATCTCAGTTCTACGAATATCAAACAGTGAAAGGATCCAATCAATGGTGTAAGCCCAAAAAATGATTGCTTCTTGCTTGCCCAAGTAATCTGATTTACTTAATAGCTCGAGATCAAGATAGCACATGAACTTATATCTAATAAAAAGATAAACTTAAGAATCTACCAAAACCTAGGTGACTCTTGAGGTTTCTATCACCAATGAATACAATCTGTATAGGTTAGTCATGCTAATTATATATCTACCATGAACAACATAAAGCATTGTTCCATCCCTCCCTGGGAAAACATCCACCAATAATAAACAAACCGCATATATGTGGGCTAATACTTCATATCATAAAGTTACCTGTCTCTGCGCAATATATTGTTTACCAAAATCAACATCTTCCAAAAGTTTCTGTTTCAAATCGGCTTTTGCTTCTTCCTGCCACTTTTTCCAACCATGCCGTAGATGGAGCTGGATAGCTTTCGGAACAACCACCTCCTTCTCTCCAAACATCCATTTCACCTCAGCCTCAGGAAATCCCTTGACAGCTTCACCTTCTGGAGTCTTTTGAACAAAAAGCTTTTCTTCACCAAACTTTTTCAT
>NC_025703.1:1523270-1524710 GCF_000633955.1 Camelina sativa
ATAAAGTTACCTGTCTCTGCGCAATATATTGTTTACCAAAATCAACATCTTCCAAAAGTTTCTGTTTCAAATCGGCTTTTGCTTCTTCCTGCCACTTTTTCCAACCATGCCGTAGATGGAGCTGGATAGCTTTCGGAACAACCACCTCCTTCTCTCCAAACATCCATTTCACCTCAGCCTCAGGAAATCCCTTGACAGCTTCACCTTCTGGAGTCTTTTGAACAAAAAGCTTTTCTTCACCAAACTTTTTCATACGTTTTCTTATACGATTCTGGAGATCTCTCTGCAGCTTTTTTGATTCCTCAAGGCGTTTTTTGATACGTAGAGAAAAATCCACTGAGTCACGATCGAAAAGGGGGTCAACCTCCTCTAGTTCCAAAACATTAGGCAGTATCGTTTGTTCCAAGTGCTTTCTTTGAGCGTTCACTAATTCCTGCTTAATCTCAGATCTCGAGAGTTTTGTAATGGAGCTTTCAGGAACACTACAACCAGAAAATCAATTGATCTTGTAAGTGAAACATGCAACATTTATGTCAACAGGAAAAACAGAGAGCATATACATGACAATAACATGTAAAAAAACCAACAAAAGATACACTTAGACTAAGTGCAGAGGTACAAACAGGATAATTGGTTATCTTAGAAGTAAAAGATACAACTTTTACCATCGCTGCTAGAAATGCACGCAAATAAGAGGAATGCACAGAGAAATCTTGCAAATAGATGAGCTTATCACAATCAAATGCTAAAATCTCTCTAAAGGGAAACCAAATTATCAGCTATAGGTAAGATAGAATAATATCATCTCAGATAAAATCAAGGCTAGAGATATCACCTTTCAGGAAGTTTTCGATTCATTTCTCGGTTGAAGCTCTTAACCAACTCTACACACTCTCTTTCGATGAAAATAAGCTCCCTAACCCCAAAACTCAATGTTGTTGTCTCTTTCTTTAGAATTATATCGTCAATCTCATCTATTCTTTCCCATATCTTGTTGTACTCGGTCTCCATTATATCCACACTCTCTTCCAATTTCTCAACTTTGTCCCTAGCGCCTTTTATCAACAGTTTTTCACTCTCTTTCTTCAATCTTAGGGCCTCATCTACAATCCCATCAGCTCGTTTCATTAACACATCTCTCTCCTTCCTCAACCGCCTCATATCACGATACAATCCACTCATTATCTCTTTCTGCAGTTTCTCCTTCTCCACCTTCACTGCATCCAAAACCGTTCCCACTTCGGCAACATCTCCATTTTCCTTTCTAACCTTGTCAATAGTCTTCAGTAAAATCGAGACTCTCTCCAACAGCCTCCGAGTATAGTCCGAGAACTCATGATCAACAGTTTTCAAAACCACCTCTTTCTCTCTCACTACCTCTTTCTTTTTCTTCCAAATCACATTACTGACGAAAGGCACAGCTAAAGCTGGAGCTTGAAA
>NC_025703.1:1525082-1536215 GCF_000633955.1 Camelina sativa
ACAATCCACTCATTATCTCTTTCTGCAGTTTCTCCTTCTCCACCTTCACTGCATCCAAAACCGTTCCCACTTCGGCAACATCTCCATTTTCCTTTCTAACCTTGTCAATAGTCTTCAGTAAAATCGAGACTCTCTCCAACAGCCTCCGAGTATAGTCCGAGAACTCATGATCAACAGTTTTCAAAACCACCTCTTTCTCTCTCACTACCTCTTTCTTTTTCTTCCAAATCACATTACTGACGAAAGGCACAGCTAAAGCTGGAGCTTGAAAAGAGCGAATTGGCGAAAACCCAATCGCAATACAAAACAAGGCGTAGACTAAAGGCTTTGACACAAACTGAAATACGCTCGCTCTCGTCTTTGCGTTAGACACAGACGATGGCACAAGCTCGTTTCCATCTCCACATAATCTCAATGATTCCGAAACAGCTTCACTCCCGGATTCAGACTGTTTCGACCTCAAAAAACTCGCACTGACACCACCGGAAAAACCAAAACAGCCTCTAATGGGAACAATTTTCCTAGATTTCTTGGATTCTCTAGACCCAAATCTTCGATTTTTGACCCGATATCTAGGCTTTAACGAAACTATACCTGAGCCCAGAGAAAGCGGAGACAACTGTGTGAGAAAGGGTGAAGATATGGAAGAAGCGGAGATGAATTCCATCGCAGCACTAACGCCGAAGTGAAACTCAACACCATATCTTTGTGATAGCCTCCATTAGAGCTCCTTACTATTGCTATACGATTGAAGTTTCCGCCGGAAAGTCGCCGGATTTTTAAACTGCAGCTGACGACGGAAGTGAAAAGCACTAGAGCGCAGTGTCAAGAGAGGTTTATCAGATTGAAAGAGATAGAGAGAGAATAGAGAACGGTTCAAGTTTTCAATATACAGTACCCACACTATTAAACCGATTATCAAAACCGAATTTTCAATAACCGATTTTATCCCATACCGGGAACACACTAAACCGGATTGGTTTGTGCTATTTGCTTAAAGAACGAGAACAGAGCATAATAAACACAACAAAACATTCATATTGCTCATCAGCCGGTCTTACATTATCAAGTTACAATTACAACCACCAAGAACAAACCCTAAACTAGTATACTGTAAATACATATTAGTGACAACACTACATCTTCCACTAAACCTTCTTGTTCACATAGAGGTTTCTCTTCTTTCAACAGATCTCATCTCCTTCCCAGTTATCTTTCTCCTTTGGTCCCGTAGGACCTTCTTCTCCATAAAGAGCAATGGGAAACAAATCAACAATGTTCTCAAAAGAGAACCTAACAACCAGAGGAAGAAGATTCATGATCTTATTGATCTCAGACCCTGAATCATAGGCAATGCTCGGACCCCATTCTCTCATATACTGTAACCAGCGCGGCTCCATCACAACTCCATTACCTAAATACTCTGCTGCTACAATCACATACCTTTGGCTAGATTCCAACATGTACTTACTTTTCGCAACGTCATTTCTCACTCCAATCCCGAACTTTGACGAGCCTTGGAGATACATCCCTGGATGAGGGAAACTCGCATGTCCGTGTTTAGATGAGTACACAGCCGGTTTGTTATCTTTCACAAACTCAATTTCTGACGCATCAACCCAACCACCACCACTGTGCTGAGAGAAGAACATTTGCCAAAGCTCACCAGAGAAGTTGCATACACGGAAAGTGAAATGTTCCCAGTCACCAACATGTTCTCCTATGCGGGTCATAGGTAACGTGAATATCCCGATTTTGAGCGTGGCCGGGCCATTAAAGGGACAGAAGATCCACATCACAATGTCGGTGAAGGTTCCACCAAGTGCTGGTTTCACATGAACGTAAAGCTCGGAGCTTTCAAGGTTTCCTTTCTTGAGATGACTCTTTGCTTCTTCGTCTTCAGGAAGATCTATCCAGAATTCCATATCATTGCATCCTCCAGCAGGCAAGTTCGAGCCTGTGGAGTTAATCGGTTCACCTTGTGATTTCCCTGACCGGTACAACAAAGCTCCGTTTTTAAAGAACCATTGTACGGATGAAGGCATGTAAGCTTCTTCGGGGTGGAAGTAGACGGTTGGTCCGTAGTGTTCGATAACAGCATGGACCTGGTTGAGATTTGGCATCGCGTGTAAAGTCGAATCAAGATTCTTTAAGCATCCAATATCAGGGACCTTCCTATCAGAAGATATATCATATGTGCAGCAAAAGAATGACCCAACAGCTACACCTTGTGAGAGCATTCCTCTCTCGCAAGGTTGGGTGCTCCATACACTAAAAGGAGAACCAGAGCGGTTCGACTTCTTGGAAGAACCCACCTCAAGTATCATCTCAGAGGTTTCACAACTCTCTGTAAGATCCTCTCTCACACATCTAACCTCCTCTGTCTCAGGTTCCCCTGGTTGATGGGTTACAAAAAATCCCATTGCTCTGTAACCAACCGGAGGAATAGGTAGCCAGAAATAGCCACCGCCATTTTTCTCTGAATCAGCACTCCAAACCAAGGAATAACTCACAGGCTTTTTCAGGGGCGGCAGATTATCAACACTGATGGTTTCACTAGCCCGAGCTGCAAGTACATAACCTCTCAAGGGCTTATCGGTTGGTTGACAATAGTGACCAAGGCAGTGGAAACCTTCTGGAATTTCCTCAGCTCTGTAAAATGTAGCACGTTTTGATTTTCCGTGCGATGAATCGGAGCTCCAAACTCTATGGAGCTTAGTGATTTTCACCACATCAATTTCTCCTAGGTTTATTATTCCCGTGGCAAAACCATTCCCTGCAAATTACAGAAAAGTACATCACTTTTGGCAACAAAGAAGTAGCAACACTTATAGATAGAAATAGAACAATTCATTGATTAAATGGACTTGAAAGAAATCTTTAACATAATACTCAAAAGTCAAAAGTAGTAACTTCAACCAAAGATTTTTAGTTCCATGACTTCCATCAAGCATAACTTATTTTATCCCTTATAAGCGAATAAGCGATAGTTGGTACATAACTTCTGAAGAAACAAAACTGGATGAACTCCATCAAATGACATGATTACCATATCCATCCACGCTTTGAAGACATTTAATGATAGAGCCTTTTTATATAACTAGAAAACACTATCGAGCCAATACTAAAATCACATTTAATTATAGCAAAAGAAACAGTATATCTAAAAGTTGCATGTGAGAATATGTAAAGTTGAAACCAAGTCTTGTATCAGAAGAGTCAAACAAAGAAGATTGATAAAAGACAACGGGAAGTGAACCCATGCAGAATATTCGAAAGCATCTTCTCAGTCTACCCCTTTCAATAAATCAGAATATAAATTCTCTTCTCCGAAAAGAAAAATCTGTATAAAAATAAATAAGCCACAAAACTCGATAAGATTAAGACATTTCTCATTAACCAAGGACGAGAACCGACGGGTCATATTAACCTTATCTTATACTAATAGTAATAACTAATCAAGCTCAATTACTAGATTAGACCAAACCTAGCTGAAAGTGCTTTTTTTTGGTTAATGATTCAAAATGATTTTTCCAACTTACATTATTAATTCAATGATTCAAAATGTTCAAGAATCTGCAAGTTGCAAATTTCCAGTAAAAGAAAGTTTTTTTGTACCTTGTGGCCAACAAGGAAGAGGAGACGGAAGTGAGGAGGGCTTTGGCTCGGCCGATTCCGAATCCAACTCGGAGACTCCTCTGCTCCAGTAAAAACAATCACACCCAAACATCTTTGTACAAAATTCAAGACTTTTTCTCCAGAATCTCGAAAAACTAAGAGAAACCCACCAAAAACCACTAGCTGATTTCGAGTGGGTGAAGTTCAGATTCGCCGATTATAGAGAAATATCCGATTTTTCGCCGGGAACTGGGAAAATCACCGTCTCCTATGCGTCTCTCTCTCTCTCTCTCTGTGCTCCTCTCTCTATACCTCAATTTGTGAGAAATTTAGAGAAAGGAGCAACATTAAACAGAGAGGTTATGAACTTATCTACACATTCGCGGCGAATAGAAAGAGAGAGAGGCGTTGCAAGTTGTGTAATTGCGTAACAAAGAGGAGAAGGTTTGATGTTGATGATGATGAAGTTTATACTTTTATGCGTTTCTCTAAAAGCTCTAATATTTTCCCTTATCTTTACAAACTTTTCGTAATAACCCCAGTATTATACAAATATTCAGATTAGTCCCTTATTAGTAACTGAAAGTTTATTCATGCGTTTCACCTCAATACTTTCAAATTTCACAGTTTTAACCCATCATGCATCATCATCAAACGTTTTCGCACATTCAAAAAAAAAACAAAATATAAACACTTTTCTCTCTTTTTTTTCCTTTAAGCCGCAGAATGACTAAACGTTTCGTCTACAGCACTAAGATTTACTACTTTATTCTTGTTATATCTCTTCTTCGTGCTGTCTCCTTCTCCGCCGCTTCCACCGCCACAAGTTATCGATATCTCGCATCCAAACACGTTCCCGAAACATGAAAACAACCCTTTCTTACCTTCTCCTCCTCCACCACCGTTCCTCCCTCGTTGTTGTTTCTCTTTTCTTCTCCTCCTCCTACGTCTCCTTCCCGCTCCCCCTTTCCCGCTAGATTTATCGCTTGATCCAGCCGCTTCAACCGCGCCTTTTTTCTCAGCTCTCCACCGTTCGACTCTGTGCTCAATTCCCTCTGTTTTCCCTTCAAGAATCGAACTCGCGTCCTCTTTGTTATTACTATTCGTCGTCGCAACCGCTGTTTTCTGCCTGTTGTAAAGCCCTTGCGCAATCGCAGCCGCGACCACTGACGCTGATGGTCCGATATCAGAGCTACAAAGCGAACCGTTCACCATACTATCCGCACCTATAACAAGACCACCACCGCCTCCTCCTCCTCCTCCTCCGTTGGTAACAACCCCTGTTTTAACTCCGTAATCATTCGTAGACGTTGTTAAGTCCGATTGATCGCTATTTGTACGACGATGCATCATCCTTGAAGCTTCTTGATCTCTTTTATTCGTATCTCCTCTTCTACTTCCATCAAAAACCTCAATAGATAACGGCATACTCCGTTGACCACCATCAAGAAGCGCAACGCCAAGCCGTAAAAACCCTTGTAGCCTACCGGAAGGACGACGGATCTGAAGCGTCACAAGCCTCATATTGTTGTTCCCACCACCACCATCGTCACCGTCGCCGAAACCAGACCAAGGAGCGAAAAGATCGCTAAGAAGAACATTGACAGTACCAACAAGGGCGTCTTTAGCCCAAGCCGCAGCGTAAATCTCAATGACAATAGCTGAAGCGTCAGCGTCAAGGATCTTATCGTTAACCCTAAACACGAACTTCTCGTTCCATATAGGGTTAGCTCTGTTGGATTGATCAACACGCGTGGTGAGTTTCCTCATAGGATCGGTGTTGATCCAAGCGACGGAATACGTTTTCATGTTTCTTGAAACAGGGGCTAAATCTTGAGCTGAGATTAGATTGATTTCAAGAACGGGACATGCGAACTTGAGTCGAACCATGTTTATTAATTTGTGTTTTTTTTTTTCTTTTTTTTTCTAGAATCTATAATGGATTCGTTTAATCTTCGCAAGAAGCGGGAGATTAAAGAAAGCTAAAAGCTTCTTTGTTCACACTCGTCTCCGTGAGAATGATTATACGATCAGTTGAGAATGAGAATTGACAAGGAGAATAAAAGGAGAGGTTAAGAAGGAGCGTGAGACGAGGAAGAAGCTTGTGGTTTTTAGACATGATAAGAACTAGACCGTTGGTTTTATTGACTTTTTTCCAAACGGTAAATTGGTTATAAAAGTTGGAGACTTTAAGGTTACAGACATTATTTCTTTGACTCGCTCTTTCTTTGGTCTGTTTTGATCTAAAGATTTGTTTGGTTTTTCAAGAGCTTTGACTTTTGTATATTGGTGTAGAGAAAAAACAAATTAAAGATGTAGTCAAAGTGAATGATCTCTGTTATAACGAATTAACGATATTTACGGAAGAATAGGAGAGTTTGTTTTGTTCTTAGTTCTTTATATTATCATTTCTTTTTTTTTTGGGTAGGAAGCTGTTCTTTATATTTTCTTTGTATAATTTCATATTTTCTCGTTCAAAATTGATCAAATACGTTTGGTGTGCAATATATATATTTCGTTATTGGCCTTTCAAATAAACCACGATATAGGGAAATATAAATACTTGGTCTTCCTCTACTTTCAGACTATTTCGCTCTCCCAAAACAAACAAGTGTCCTGATTTTTTTCCATAGATGTACGAATAGGGTTGTTTAGAAAAATGAGAGGGTTGATAGGATAATCTAAAGCGCCGGTGGATATTTTAAAGTTAGGAGGAGGTTGTTCGGATAAGAAAAAATAATATATAGTTTACTCAACATATATCACATTATGAATTATATGCCTTTAGGTTCATGGAAATGGTTCGTGGATTTCCTAATGGATGAATTCAGTGTATGTGTTTACATGTCATGTTGTAAACAAATAAAACGTATTATTAGATGGTTGTGATATTTTCTTGTTGGTGGGATTTTAAACATATTTTGGATCAGCCAAATCCACATATTGTTAATAGTATGACGACCGTTTCACAATGCTTAAATCAGTACAAAATTTGTTAAACAACCCGAGACAGATTGAAAACATTCTTGTTTTCATTATAATATCTAATGGCTATGATCACACCAACAAAAGAAGAAAAGATCGAGAGATACCTTAGCACGTGCGCTTGACCATCTAAGTCACAACCAAATTATAAACATATGTAGACAAGTAGACATACGTAGATAAAATCTAATCTACCACAACTTCCATCTCCATTCACCAATATATTATTAATAATATATCTCTCTTCCCTGTAGATCTGTCTCAATTCTCAACCATGGTTGTCCACTTGATCTCTCTTCTCACACCAATCCTAGCCCTAATCATAATTCTGTCTCTTCCCTCTCTCATCAACACTTCCCAATTGGATTACGACACTCTAGTTTTCAAACAATGCGATTCATTGGACGCAAACATCCTTCAAAAAACAGCAACAAAATATTCAAATTACTCAAATAAGAATCTCATTCTCCGTGCACAAGCCCTTTCTTCTTTCTTACGCAAACTCGAATCCGAATCCTCTCGATCTAAGTTCTACAAGACTCTAGTTGGTAACGAAGAGCACGCCGTCTCTGGATGGTTCCAGTGCAGAGAAGATTATCCGAGTGAGATATGCCATAGATGTGTTAGTGATCTTCGTGACATTTCGTATAGACTGTGTGGAAACGCCACTTCAGCTCGTGTTCATATCCGAGGATGTCACTTGATATACCAGTTTGAAGGTGTTGAGACCCCTAGTGCTCGTAAGTATACATATTGATGTAGCTCATAAGTATACAGTCGTACGTTTGTGTCTAACACGATTATCTTCTTGTTGTTCGTGTTCAGAAGGAGCTAGGAATCATCACAACAACCACAAGTTATTCGAAACCCCCGAACACGGTCTTCTCCACAAGATATGTGATGAAGCAACGGCGGAGACGTTTGCCGGATTCGAAGAGTTGAAGAGAGAGGCACTCGCTGCAGCTGAAACAGGAGTCGTTGACGGGCACGGGTTCTTTGAGGATAGTTTCAAGCTCCTCCACGTTGTGGCTCAATGTGATGGCCACGTTGAAGCTTGCGATTGCGGCGAGTGCGTCAGTGCCGCGGCTGCTGCAGCGGCAGAAGAGTGTCGGTGGTCTATCGCGGGTCAAATATACTTAGAAGGGTGCTACGTCGGGTATACATACCACCCGCATGAAGTTCCCGATAATTCATACCACGGTACGTACGACTGAACCAACACCAGTTAAAATCAGTTGATGATGTACTTGAGTTGAGTTGCCATTTTTATTTTGTTTACTTTTGGTAGAAGAAGAAGGTTCAAAAGTAAACACGGGGAAGTCGTTGGCGATAGTTGTAGGAGGAGTAGCGGCATTGGTCCTTGTTGCTATCTTTTTTATGTTCCTAAAGAGCTTGCGTAAAAAAGGAGATGGTACGTTCTCATTAATTTAATTTCAATTGAAATATGAGTTGACTAAATAAAAACTTGATTTGAAAGGAAATATTCAATTTTGCTATTCCTATTGCAGATTGTTGAAGAGAAGGTTTACATCATAGAGATGTTAAGGGTTTAGTTAATTTTGGACAGCTCCACACAAGTATTAACTACATCTAGTGATTCGGATACGAGATACAAAATCATATCATTGACCAAATCAGACAACTTGTTTTCCTTTAATTTGCTTGACGTATTCATCAGTCTTCACCCTCTTCTACATCTTCAGGCACTAGAAAGCATTGACTTTTAAACTTTATAGACGCAGAAATTGCCGAGAGAAGAGAGTTACATGCATATATAAAAAATAATTCATGTCTAATAAAAGTTTGTCAAAAAAAAAAAAAAAAAAAGTCTAATAAAAATATTGTGAGTGCACCAACATATGTAGCTGAAATGGATAAAGGAACACAATTGTTCCTGATAATTTCAAGAGGGGGAAAAAATCACAAAATCGAATTCGAATAAGTCATCGCAATTATGCTAGGTGATGAGTAAAAAGGAAGTTAGACCAAATGATATGGAAAAATGTAAACCTTCTCTTGGTGAAGTGACCAAATGATATGAATAACCCATCGCAAGCAACAACGATGGTGAAGTGACCAAATGATATGGAAAAATGTAAAAAGCAAACCTGGTTTAGAGAGCTTCACAACTCGATTGAAGGCTATTAAAAAGGAATTTTACTTACACAGATGAACAAAAATATTAAAATGCAAAAGTTGCATAACTTGCGATCCCCACGCTTTGGACGAGAAGTTGCCAAAGATCCCGTAAAACCCACGCAAGGAACCTGATATCCTAAAACACCAGATAAAGGAAGTTAGACGAATCCAGGATTTCTATCTATTTGCAAACAAGCAACAACGATGTTGTATGACAACATTTAATGAAAACATTGATGGTAGATGGCAACAAAGATGGTGTATGACAACATTTATAAGAGCGCTATGTAATAAATCCAAAGATAAATTGAGGGAAAACAAGTAGTTTGTTTACACTGAACGGTAGAAAAGATCTCCCAAGCGGGTACTTGATGAGAGTGTAAGAAATCTTTTGACCGTCCATTCCAGCTACTCTCTGAACCGCCTGCGTATGACAACATTAAATGGAATTATAGACAAAACCAATTGACATAAATCCCCACTTAGCATAGTAGATCATATAAATAATCTCATATTATTTACCTGGTTAGCTAGGTTCTAGAAATGGAAAATGTTACGCATCATCCACACGGACTTGCAGAAAGGGAAAAATTTGTCATATCTGCAAAAAAGATTCATCCAAAAGGTTTGAGAGTGAATAACCCGTTGAGAGAGAACTAAACTAAAACGAAGGGAGCCAGGAAATCTTACGCTGTAAACGCGCTTTGAGCAAGGTAGTCTTCCCTTTCTTTTAGCGTATCCTTTCCTACAAGCTGCATGCAAAACATAATGTGCGAGCCGGGTCAAATCAATTCCTTTCAGAAAGATTTATACTGATTTTCTTCTATAACTCAAGTCAAGTTTAGATCCAAGACTATTGTTCAAAACCTTAAAATGTAAATAGCTGAGACAAGAAGTACATCTACAATGAAAGTTAGGGAAGCAGCCATGAACGACATAAATACCTGCACAACACTAAGGGTTGCAGAAGTCACAGGATCTGAAAAGTCTCCTCCAGGACGTGAAACTGCACCAACAACTGTAACACTTCCATCACGGTCTGGTCCACCAAGTCATGTTAATTTACCAGCACGTTCATAGAAAGATGATAAACATGCTGCTGGATAGGCAGGATATCTACTGTCGACAGGCATTTCAGCCTAGAAAACAAAGCAATACAGGTGTCAATAAACTGAAGAAAAATAAGGAGAAGTGAGATAAGGACAACAAACATATACAACAACATACATATATTACATCGAATCAGAGGAAATAATTGTACCCTCATAGATTTATACGAGCACGAAAAAAAGTTACCTCTTTGACTTGTTATTGACCTCTGTGCTTGCTTTGTGTTGTAGCTACTGGTTCTAATAGCTCTCTATCCTGCAATGACAAGAACAGTTAAAAAAGTAGTTGAACTTAAATAATAGTGAAGACCCCATCAGATCAAATGTCTGAACTGTACGATCAATATGCAGATTCAGAATGAGAGAGATATACCTCAACCATTTAATTTCCTCTCTCTCCACAACCAACGTACACAACAACAGCAGAGTTGGAGTACTATGTATATAAGAACAAATTAGCTTTGGCAATCCAAAATATCCAGTAATTCAGTGGAACAAAACCAGAGTGTCACAACCTACCTTGGAACAGTCTTCACAGAACATCATAAAATAAGGCTAAATCAGACATCCCTATAGCAATGTTGTGACACTACAAGAACAGGAACAACCAGCACCATTATCAATTCCACTTCGTCTCAAGGTCCCTACAACAATAAAATTCCCATTTAAACAAATTTCAAATTGTTTTCAAAATTTGATACGAAGAGAAACACTGATCACCCCGAGGGATGTACACATCACCGGATATTCTCGCAATAGTCTTAAAAGGCCTCCTGTGAGATATGAAACAAAAAGAATCGTTATAAGCCAGCCACAGTCTGTCGTTTGTAATGGTAAAAGAAATCATAAACGTCAAAACTTCATGTCTGGCAAGAATATAAATCCAAAGAAGGGGAGTAAAGTAAAATTCCACAAAGAAGCACAAGAGAACGAACAAACAAACCTTGGATCGTGGCAGAGCCTCCTTCAAGATAGGGGCCATTGCTTGGCTGCAGTGTTGGCTGGCACAGATACTGAGAGAGCGAACAAAATCATAACACATATTAAAAAAAATTAGCTTATTGATAAAGTTTTGAGACATGTAGAAACAGAGAGAGGCAGAAGAAACCTGTGGATGGTGACATAAAGCCTCATAAGCTCTTTCATCTGAGGACTATCATATCTCAGCATGTGTGAAAAATTTGCAGCATAACCCCAAGAATCATCTAATGGAATGATGCTACCATCCTTGTACATCCTGCAATGTTATAAGAACACAAAAAAAAAAAAAAAAAAAAAAAAA
>NC_025703.1:1536617-1539838 GCF_000633955.1 Camelina sativa
ACAAAAAAAAAAAAAAAAAAAAAAAAAAAAAAAAATGCATACCTCTCTCTCTCTCTGACTTGTTTGCTCTCTCGTCGCCATTATAATGCTTCAACGATTCTGAGAATAAGAAGACATGAAATTTCAAATCACACACCACAACTCAGTAACAAGAAAAAAGAATCATAGATTTAGAAGAAGAAGAAGGAACAAGGAGGAAGAATCATTATAAATCTGTGATTCTTTTTTCTTGTTCCTTCCCCTTTGTCCTGAAATCAAAACGTAACTGAGGAGTGAGGACTGAGTTGATTTCAGGACAAAGGGGAAGGAAGGAAGGAAGGAAGGAGACGATGCTCCAAACGACGGCGTCTCAATTAATGAACCCTAAAGAAGTATATGGGCCGAAAACTAAAACCAAAAGCCCAATTCCTAGAATTTTCCAACCGCTGTCGTTTTCAAGCCACAACGTTCATCTTCTTCATCATTCACGATTCACGACCTAAGAAGGGTAACAAACAACAGAGCAGAGGTTAGAGTTCGCGATGGATGATGAAGTGAATAATACTCTCTCTAAGGAAATTCCTATAATTACTAAAAAAGGGAATTCATATTTTGATTATTTGAGAGGAAAAGGAAATAATGAACAGATCCGGTTCTCTAGAACAAATAATGTTGGTTTTACATTTTACGTCCAATCCAACTACTGTTTGAGTTACAAATCAATTTTGACGGTTCGGTTCAACAGACCCCGGTTCTCTATAACCTGATCCTGGTTAATACCGGTTTTGTGAAATAATAATACCTCATGAATAATAATAATAAATACCGCAATTTCCACCGGTTTTGTGAAATGTTGGTTTTTTAAAATAATGTATCCTATTCTTTGACCAACGCGGATTTGTGTTGTTACTAATGCCACTGCGAGCAAAAGAGAGAGTCTTCTTCTCAGTCATATTGATAACTTGATAAGCATAATGGTTATATATACTACATAAATACTGTGGCGGGCCTGGCCACCTGAAGAGGGCTTATAATGGTAAAAGTCTTATGCATAACTTAAGGTTCAGTTTGTTAAGATATTCAACTATCGATTAAATGTATATGCGTCTCTGTTCTTTGGTTATAACTTTGATTTTCTTCTTCATGTACTAACTAGGTAATTAGTCCACGCAATCTGTGGTTGTATGCACAATAGTTTTGATTATATTTTTTAAATTTTCTTAAACTAAAATATTGTTTTATTAATGTATAGTCTCAAAGAAGTTATACTAATGTATGAATCTAAAAAAAAATTATAGCAATTTCTCAAAATAACACTCCTGTCAACAATTTTTTTGGTATGGTTATTTATTATACGAAATTTAAAATATATAAACTTTTTTATAAATAAAAAATTAACCAATTCCACAAAAAATTATTACAAATTGATTAGTTATATTAATATAAATAATAATATAGAAATTTAAATATTTTCCTAATATGAGAGAATCTATGTTTATGATCATGTTTTATAGAGGTTAAACATTGATTTAAAGTTTTTTTTTCTTAATGACCATGTAAACATAAGACTGTACTATAGTAAAATTGAATCAAATAAAATTATCAAAAAATTTAGTATACGTATAAAATTATTGTATATAGAATATTCCTCATTTTAAAGTTTAAAGCAATTAAAATAATTAAAAAATATTAAAATTTTACCAAAAACATTTTTTCTTGAAAGATAAATATATTAGTTGGAGGAATGAATGTAAAATTATTGGGTAGGAGTTACATTTGAGTTAAATGGAGTTAAATGCCTTTAAAAGTGGGTTAATTATAAATAAATATTTTAATTTGTTTTTGACTTAAAGGAAAAGGAATACCAAGTGGCTCAATCAAAATTTAAACTTACACTTTTTGATTGTTTTGTTGATATAACTCAACACTCACACATAATATTCCAAATTGAAAATATTACTTTTGAAGTGACAAACTAAATTAGTTTTTTTTTAAAATTATATGAACTTCAATCTAAAGATTTTTTAAAACCCCAAGAATAACTTCAATCCTTTTGTTTTTTGTTTTGTTTTTCACTCATCAATATAATTTATAGTGCTAGATTTCATACTAATGGTTTCATCTTTAGAGCATTTAGTTAAATGGTATTTTAAAATAATGACTTATAAGATGCTAATCTAAAATAGATAATGAAGATAAACCTTTTTAAACAGATTCTCAAATAAACTTGATTTTTCTGTTAAAACCAACATATGTGAATTTAAATTTAGCTATGGAAATTTTAAAAATAAATATAAATAGATTAGAATATAATACTTTCTAAATTAAAATATAGAATCAAACTCTTACAACACATATTATATATAACAACATTTGATATTGGTGAGAGATGAGGAGAGAATGATTACTTATAAGATGATAATCCAAATTAGATAATAAAGATGAATCTTTAAATATAAAAAAAATGTAAAATATATATATATATTATGTAGTCTCTAAAATTAAAATTTAGCATTAAAAATTTACAATGATATTTCATTTGGTTTTTTGTAACCCATACAACAAAAATAAGAAATTGAAAACATAAAAAAAAACATAAAATGATTTGAAAAATTGTGGAAGAGAATGAGAGAATGTGAAAATAAGAAAGTAAAAATGACAATATGAGAAAATGAGGCAATGCTTATTTATATGATAAAAACTGATGCAAGATTACATTTAGAATTATTAGAGTTACAAATATTATTTATTGTATTTGAATAATATTGAGTGGTGGAATATGATTAATACATCATTTATTTTATTTTCAGTTATAATTTTATTTTAATATATGAATTAAATGTATTGTGTTAATTGGATTTTAAATATTATTTAAAGTAATTAAACAATTAAAAATCAACCAGACCAAAGTCTTACCTTTATATATATATGATTTGATATATGTATGCCATTTTTAGTCAATGGGTCTTTTTAATGGACCTAGGACAAAAATAGAAAACAGTATCACTCTTTATCTTTTTCAAATCTGGAAAAATAGATCTGTCAAATAATATATTCTTCTCTCTCACCTCAGTCCTCACGCAGCAGTGAGATACAGAGTAGAAAAGTAGTTTGTCTGGGGGTCATTTATCAATTCGGAAATTGATCATATATATATATATATTTTAAAATTTATTATTATAATCCTAAAAGCTGGATCTCTCTCTCTCTCTTTTTTTTTTTTTTTTTTTCTGTTTTTTTTT
>NC_025703.1:1540702-1588730 GCF_000633955.1 Camelina sativa
TTTTTTTTTTTTTTTTCTGCATGCACAATCTCAACCAAATCATTCATTCGCCGTCTTCCTCAAAATTTGGTCTTGTGTTTTAGCCGACCGGCGGCTCAATTCCAGAAGAAGCTTCCTCCGATTTCGTTACAGTCTCACCACACTGAGGTTTTTGTTTGTTTGTTTGTGTGTTATTCACGCATTTCACTCGTCTTATACTCTTAATCTTCCCCTTAGTTGTTCAATGTGGGTTTCTCTACTCCGCGAATTTTGGGTTTTCTCTAGATATCTCTGTTTTTGTGAGTTTTGGTAACTGTGTAGTGCTTGTAAAAGTCGGAATCAGTTCTCCTTGTTGATTAGATCATTCTGAATTCGCCATTTTTTTCTACTCCGAACTGTCATAACCAGTTTTTAGGGTTTTTTTTCTTCTTCTATTGGTGTGATTTTGCTGATAGGGTATGGGTTTATTCGCAATTCACAGTCATGATTCAGTTCTTCAAGGATAACTATATAAAATCAAAGCATAAATTTGATCTGTTTCCTTTTTTTTTTTTTTTTTTTTTTTNTTAATCTTAAGAGCTGCTGCATTGATGTGTCTTATTAGTTTGGTTTGATGTGTGAATTTTGCAGGTTCCGTTTAGGAAGGTGGGATCTCGATATGGAACAACCAATGATGCTCACTGAGCAAGACGACAAGGTACGCAAAGCTTTAGAGAAAACAAGGGAATTGTCTATTCCTGATGAAAAGACAATGCCAGTGCTTCTGAAGCTCCTAGAAGAGGCTGGTGGCAGTTGGTCTTTAGTTAAATTGGATAACTATTCTGCACTCATCGACGCTGTTCTCTCTGTTGACGAAGAGAATAAGAAGCTAACTGAAGGTTCATCCAATGGCAATAGAGGAAACACGCTAAGTGAAGGTTCATCCAATGGCAATAAAGGGAAGAATCCTAAGGTCATTGACTCTCCTGTTTCTCTGAAAAAAATTTACGAAACCCGTTCTGCAACCTCAGGTCCCTCCGTTCAGGTAGTCCAGAACAGTACTGGTGATCGCAAGAGGAAATATAGAAACAGAATTTCTGACATCACTAAAGGTTCGGAGAGCGTTGAAATATCTCTTGTCGATGATGTTGGAAGCGAGGATGCGCCAAAGTTTACTTACATCCCTCATAACATTGTCTACCAAAGTGCTTATGTCCACGTGTCTCTCGCTCGTATTTCTGATGAAGATTGCTGTGCCAACTGCAAAGGCGACTGTCTTTCAGCTGACCTTCCATGTGCTTGTGCTCGTGAAACCAGTGGAGAATATGCTTATACCAATGGCGGGTTGCTAAAGGAGAAGTTTCTGGACACCTGTTTAAAGATGAAAAAGGAACCAGATAGGTTTCATAAATTTTACTGCAAAGACTGCCCTTTGGAGAGAGACCACGATAATGGCACATACGGAAAATGTGATGGTCACCTTATCCGGAAGTTCATTAAGGAATGCTGGAGAAAGTGTGGATGTGCTATGCACTGTGGAAATCGAGTAGTACAGAGAGGGATAAGGTGCAAACTGCAGGTAACAATTACATTGAATCTTATATATGTTGACCATACCATTTTGGATTAGCAAACTACAGCCTTCTTGTCTTGATGGCTGGCTTCCTCATGTGACAAGCAAAATATATGTTTCAGGTTTACTTCACCCAAGAAGGGAAAGGATGGGGTCTTAGAACACTGCAGGACTTGCCAAAAGGAACCTTTGTCTGTGAATACATTGGTGAAATATTGACCAACACGGAGTTATACGACCGGAATATAAGGTTTAGTGGTGAGCGGCATACATATCCTGTAACTCTGGATGCAGATTGGGGTTCTGAGAAGGAATTAAAAGATGAAGAAGCTCTCTGCCTGGATGCCACAATCTGTGGAAATGTCGCAAGGTTTATCAATCACAGGTATCAATCAGTGCTTGTTGTGCTATGTTGTTTTTGTGCTCCCCTTGAGAGTTTATGGTTCTTAGTGATCTTTATTGTGGATGCAGATGCGAGGATGCAAACATGATTGATATTCCGGTAGAAATAGAGACTCCGGACAGACATTACTATCATGTAAGTATCTGGTTTCTTCACTTTAACCTGTTCTTCTTGAAAACACTGATTGTGAAAGTAATTTTTATTGAGCTTAAGGAATTCTGGGTTTGGAAATGTGCAGATTGCCTTTTTTACCCTACGAGACGTGAAGGCCATGGATGAGTTGACATGGGTAAGCACCATAATTCAACTACCCTGTATTGACCACAAAGTTACAAAAACTCACATGGCTAAAGATTAGAGAGCATGTTGATGATTTTGCCATTTTAGATATATATGGTGTTTGTAGATGGCCCCATGAATAGAGATGAACCAAACACGTCTTTCTACTGTTCCCATAATGTTATTCACTCTTGAGTTGTACATATACTTCAAATAACCTGTGTTTTTAATCGCAGGATTACATGATAGACTTCAATGATAAAAGTCATCCTGTAAAGGCATTTCAATGTTGCTGCGGAAGCGAATCATGCAGAGACAAAAAAAGAAAAGGTGAGTTATCTTTACACAATGTCTTTGTTGTTCAAACCGTTGTGACAGACTGCTGGCTTGCTTCCTTGGTTTGCTTACACATTCTACGTTAGAACTTGTGTAAATTTGTATGAGATCCAAGCCAAAAATTTTATTTGGCAAAGTACATTGGTTCATAGAAATGATTCCAACAAAAGAAAAAGCTTCAACGGAAACTAGAATTGCTGGCTAATTATACGATTCCGGTGATATGTCAGGATCTCAAGGCAAGTTAGAAAGAAGAAAGATTGTTCCTGCTAAAAAACAATCAGGTGAGAAAGAATGTCTAAGTATGATGTAGTAATCTTCAGACGAATAGCATCAGTAACTTTTGATTCATTATGGTTTTTTTGAAGTGAATAATTCAGTGGTTGAGTGTTTCTCCTAAAATGCAGGTTCCAAAGTGGTGGCGTTTAAGCGCTAGTGAGACTGATCATTAGTAGACATTGAAGGAAACATGACCCACGAACAAAACACTTGGATCCATTTTGAGCAATGCTGGATTCAACTTGATGACGATATATAATTTTTATGGTCGCAGATTTTTCTCTCTTGACAATTCCCTTCTTTAGGTTACAGTGTTATATGTTTGCCCAACCAAAGTAACTTACTGTTAGTTATGTTCCCTTCTTTTTCAATTGTTTAAGGGATTTCACTGCAATTGTAAACTAAATAAACCAAACAACACGGTTATGGATTTCTTAAAAGGGTCTTCGTCTTATAGATAGACTCTGGATCAAAAAGGTGCCCCCATCATTGGTAAATTCAGATTCAGCTGTACTTTGAGTATCAAAAAAAAAAGATACTATAATAACTATTGATCAAATTAATTTACTTTTTAGACGCTCAACTTCGTGAGCTTGAGATATGGGGATTAAAAAAAAAACATAATTGGGCTTTATTAGTAATATTCGTCGGCCCATAAAAATAAAATCCAGGTCAGCAGCTCACAACAACAGACGAAGAAAACCCTAGTTTAAGCATATATAAACCCTCTCGGCGCTGTCACTACAATTTCTTCTGAGGAGAGCTGCCAAGTCTGCAACCATGTCGAAGCGAGGTAACAACGCGCTTCTCTATCTCGTTCATCTTCTTCATCTGTTACGGAATCTATGTTTACGCTTTTCGATTCACCTTGAATTTTACAAGTAATTGCTATTAGCTACGTCCTGGATTATGATGAATATGAATCTTTATTCTTAGATCTTAGCTAGGTAGAAGAGATCTACGTTTTTGTTGATGCCTGTATATAGCGATATAGAGATCATTTTGATCTGTGTTTGATGCTTACTGTTTTTAAATTGATTTGATATTATATAGGAAGAGGAGGAACCTCTGGTAACAAGTTCAGGATGTCACTAGGTCTTCCAGTGGCAGCTACTGTCAACTGTGCTGACAACACCGGAGCTAAGAACCTTTACATCATTTCTGTTAAAGGGATCAAGGGACGTCTTAACCGTTTGCCATCAGCTTGTGTTGGTGATATGGTTATGGCTACTGTCAAGAAAGGTAAGCCTGATCTCCGTAAGAAGGTGCTCCCTGCTGTCATTGTTAGGCAGAGGAAGCCATGGCGCCGAAAGGATGGTGTCTTCATGTATTTCGAGGGTAAGCATTTCTGTTTGTTTCTGTGAAATGGTTGTTGTACCTTTGAGAACTTTGAAAGTCTGATTGAAAAGTTGTGATTATTGTGTGTAGATAATGCTGGTGTCATCGTCAATCCCAAGGGTGAAATGAAAGGTACAAAGTTCTTTACCTTTGTACATTGTTTCTGGTCAATTGGTTCTATTTGTTTATCTCCTGATGAGTTAGTAGTTACTAGAGGAAGTAATTTGAGCCCAAATTCTTATTAATAAGCGAGTTGTAGTCTCATGTTTAGTTGTAGCCTGATGAGTCTCTGTTACATTGTGTATTTAAGGATCTGCTATCACTGGACCAATCGGAAAGGAGTGTGCTGATCTGTGGCCAAGAATCGCAAGTGCTGCTAACGCCATCGTTTAAGCTAGCGAGCTCGGCATCTATATTTTGTGTTAAACGTTTTGCACTTATCTCTTGAAGGATGTTTTGTTTGTCTTAGACTTGTGTTATGCCTTAAACTTGATTCTAGTTCCTATAACAACTTCGTTTCTCGTGCCAGTTTCTCACATTAGCATTTCAAACCTATCGTTTACTTCTGATCTTTTTGTTCGTTCGTTACTTGTTGTTGTTCTCGTGCCACTTAACTACTTTTTAGGTTCACACCATTCTTGGTTTTATATTAGTAGATAGTAATGATCATAGCAAATAATAGATCACTGTTGAAAATCAAATTAAAGGGAAATTAATTACGAAGATGAATACATTTAAATTAGGTAAAAGTTCTGTTTTAGAAATCGTTAGGTGCTAGTTGGGCGGTCATGGTGGACTTAACGCCTAGCAAAAAAATAGGAGATTAAATAAATTAATAGTAAATTAAAAATATATTGTTTTTTAAAATTACGGTAAAAACATAAAAACATAATATTAAGAAAATAAATTATGATTTTAATTAAAAGTTTGTACATTAGTTATTATAACAAAAATATATATATATATATTTGATTTATATTTGGCTCCAAAAATAATCGGTATATAAAAAATTATGCGGGAATTAATCGGATTAGACGATATAATCGGATAATCAATACTAAGCGAGAATTAGTCATTAATTAAAGCAGAAAAGATGGGCTTAACGATTTTACAGAACATAATTGGTGCTAGTGGGGTATTTTTAAAATAGGGGTCAAACAGTTGAAAATGTCTTTAACTAATTCTGACGTAATAAGCACCAATTGACCAATCAAAATAGATTTAACAACAATTACATTGATCCCACAATTTCATTGTACAGCCGCCATAATCCTCTACGGCAAGGAGCATTCAATTCCCGTGCTCTGCATGAATCCCTTCCGTTGTTTTTTATATCACAAAACCTTCTATGGTTTAAGTGTATATCAATCCAACGGTCAGTAACAAAACCAATCAGCTTTTGTGGAACTGAGAAGACACAAAAAAAAAAAAAAAACGCAATTTTATTTTCCTTTTGTTCCACTCATCAAATAAAGACCTTTTTTTTTTTTTTGTCTAATTCATTAGGTATTGGATTCTGTATTGTTTTTGACGAGTGCTGCTGAGTCGAGTAAAGATTCTATCTTTTTTGGTTTTCCTGGCATAATCCATTCGCTCTCTGTCGGCATTCTCTTTCGTCGTGTTTGAGTTTTGGTGAGTTAGCTGATTTTTATGAATTACGAGGTTTAGAATAATCAAGTTTTGTGAATTTGCGTGAAGAGTTCCCTTTGATCTGTTTATTAAATCTTAAGCACAAAAAAGAAAGTGATTAACTTTGCTGATGCTGTCCAGTTATATTGTTGTCTCGTGTTGATTTGGAATTGGTTCACTATAGATTATGTTCTGTTTTTGATTAGAATTTTTTTTTTTTAAAGCTAAAGGTTTGTTTTTTCTCATGAAGGGGTTTTTAGAACGTTCAATCATGAGATGTTGACATGTTATGATCTACGAATCCTTCTTATTTCTATGGTCAAGGTCATTTTGTGAACAAACCTTTTTCTGTCTTTTCGATTTGGTTCTCTGTTAGATTCTCGTTCCTTCAAGGTTTCGATTTGATAAGAGTTTATTAAAAGTGGTATGATAATAATGTCCTCATGGTGACTCTCTTCTTTGCACGTCCCTGTGGTTTATGAAAAGCCATCTTTGCTTTTCTTTGCCAAATTGCGCGTTAATTTCATTCTCCCATTGCATTGGATTCCATATCTTGTTTCTGTTTGATTTTGATGCATCTGTCATCTCCATGATATCTTCGTGTGGTTCATTGCTTAGACAAGTTTAGTTTTGGATAGAGAGAATCAAAGAATACTTCTTGTGCATTTTTATCTTTCCTTTTGCGGAATTTGCTGAAGTGTAGGGGGAAAAGTGAAAGAAAGCTATCCAAGGCAGAACATATTGAGTGAAGAATATTCCTTTGGAGTGTTTTTGAAAGGGAAATAGCCCTTTTCTGTATATATAACTAGGTGATAGTGAGTCTCATATTTGCTTCTGTGTAAAGCTCCTTGTTAAGCTAAATAGCCCCTTTTGTGCTAAGATTCTGATATCTATAGTTATCTTCTCAATACTACACTTATTCAATGACACTTGCTAGCGATTATAGTTTTCCAACCGCTATGTCTTCATCTTTTGCAACTCTAGATGAGAGACACCACCGTAACTTTCCTAACATTTTGTGGGTTTCTTCAGGACAGGAACTGATGAATAACAATCCCGTCCCCTGTCAGGCATTTCCGCTGGTCTCTGGTTGCAGTTCTGGTGGGAATTCGTTTTCATCTTCTTCCGGATTCTGCAATGGTGTCTATGTTTCATCTTCCTCCCAGGCACGGCCTCCCGTTTCTACAGTGCCAAGAGGCAGTATGACTATTGCTCATGTCTCTGAAGAAGGGCAGAGGCAGGAATGCTCTATGGCTACACAATCTTTGCAAGTGATCAATCAGCCTCAAGAGCAGAGAAATATGACCTGGTCTTCAGATCAGCTTCAGGGCTTCTTTGATTTTCATGTTCCGGTTCCACAAGCGGAGAGCAGTAGAACTACGGTCTCGTCCAAGGAAGTCCATTCAAAAAGCGAATGGCCAGACTGGGCGGACCAGTTGATGTCTGATGATGGTCTTGAACCATGGTCAGAGCTTCTAGGTGATCCTGTTGCCCTCAATCTAGATTCAGAGGTTCGTTTTCTCAACTATATATATGCTTATTCATTAGCGGTTCTCTGTTAGCAATGTATTATCTTCATGATTCTGTTATTAAGACTGGCTCTACTGATGTCCTACAGATAACAACACCGTCTTCTGATATAGCAAGGCAAGAGATAGTGTTCAATAATCAGCGCCAGGTGGATCCATTAATGGATCCTTTTAATGCCAAAAACTCGCCAGCTAGTTCAGTGACAATGGATCCTTTAAATGCCAAAACCCCAGCTAGTTCAATGACATCTAAGCAACGAATGCGTTGGACACCAGAACTTCATGAAGCATTTGTCGAAGCTGTTAATCAGCTCGGTGGTGGTGAACGTGCGTAAGCCCTTTTCTTCTCTTTTTATGTCTCCAAAGTTTAGCTCAAAAACTTATTATTCTCTTGCTATACTTGCAAACTACAGGAGCCACCCCTAAGGCTGTTTTGAAGCTTATCAATAGTCCCGGGCTGACCATTTATCATGTCAAAAGCCATCTGCAGGTTATTATTATTCTCCATCTGTTTCCAGTTTGTATGCTTAAGCTCATTTTAACCATCTTTATACTGTTGACTTCTCCAGAAATACAGAAAGGCAAGATATAAACCGGAACTTTCAGAAAATAAAGGTAAGGATCAAACTCTCTTCTCAACTTTTCACAGAAGCTTTTAATTATTATACTCTGGAAACTTCTTATAAAGTTTCAATGGAATCTAAAAGAATTTTTTGTGTGAAGAAACACCTCTTGACACTAAATTTGTTTTTCTTAATGAACAGAAGAACCTCCAGTGAAGAATTTGAAAACCGTTGAAGACATCAAATCTCTTGACTTGAAGACGTAAGGAAAATTATAGTTCTTCTGTCAGAATTCTACTATGTAACACCGAGGAAAAAGTTTTTTCACTTACGTTTGGTTTTTCTTCTTTATCTTCAGGAGCATTGAAATCACTGAAGCTCTACGGTTACAGATGAAAGTTCAAAAGCAACTCCACGAGCAACTTGAGGTATAATAACAACTGCCTATAAGAAGCTTATATGGCACAAAACAGTGTCCTTTTCCTCTTCATCTGTCTGATTTAGTTTTTTTGGTTTTATCTGGTGATGTTGATCTGATCTTGGTCTTAAATACAAATGCAGATCCAAAGATCATTGCAGTTACGAATCGAAGAACAAGGTCGGTATCTTCAGATGATGATTGAGAAACAACAGAAGATGCAAGGGTCATCATCAGTGCCAGAAGCTGAAGGTTCAGCTCCATCACAAAGCCCTTCACAAGTTTTCCTCCCTAATAAAGCAACCAATTCAGAACCATCAACAATAACTCAGACACTGCAGAGTGGTGCTAACACAATATCTCAAAGTGAATCTGCTTCTGGGAGTAATAGAAAACGGGTTAGAGAAGAAGATTAGACATCTAATGACTGAAGAAGTTATGATACTTACTGACCTAAAGGTGTTGTAATTAAGTTCTTTTTTGTTCATGCTTTATGTGAAATTCACAGCAGCAATAAAATGAAACATTGATGATTTCTCCCAATTAATCAAATTTTAAATGGAGATGACGTGGACAAATCACTGTCGAGTTGGACTGTTGTCGGATGCTGAGTCAGCTGTGTAAGATGACGTGGCAAAAGACTTTGCTAATTATGACGTAATAAATACGCTTCTCTCGAAATGCGTCTTTTTTTTTTTTGTTCTCAATGGTTCTCTTCTCTCTCTATCTTCTTTCTCAATTTCTGCAATTCTGAAGAAGCTAAAGGTCTCAATCTCAGTCTAAAAAGACAAAGGTCTCGCCTTTATCAAACAATCTCACTAACTAGAAGAAGAAGAAGAGAGGGATAAAGGATTGGAGGAAGAAGATGTTGTTTCAGGTGGGAGGTGAAGGGACACGCCCCACCTTCTTTGAGATGGCTGCAGCTCAGCAACTTCCGGCTAGCCTTCGCGCCGCTCTCACTTATTCCCTCGGCGTATAATGCCTTTCTCTACTTCTTCTTCTGAGGATTGTGATTTGGTACTTACCGGTTTTGATTCTTAGATTTTTTTTTTTTGTGTGATTCTTTTTTTTAGGTTTTTGCTTTGAGACGATCGTTCCTCCATAAGATTTTAGACTACGAGGATGAATTCTTTGCTGCTCTGATGCTTATTCTTGAAGGACACAGCTTACGAACCACAGGTTAGCTTCTCGAAACTGTTTTGGGATTGGGGAGTGTGTGTATTGGAATCTCTGCTTATAAAGTTTAGTTTTTGTGAGTTGTTGCAGATGCTTCGTTTGCTGAATCATTGTATGGTTTGAGGAGGAAATCAGCGAGGTTGAGATTGAGGAAAGATAGTGCCAGGAAGGATTCTAGCGAAGAAGTTCAACATTCCGGTTTAGAGAAGCGTCAAAGAATCCTTTCTGTTGTGTTTCTGGTACTGACTCTATCCTAAATTCAATACTTTGTAAATGGGTGTCTGTTGAAGGCTTTGTAAATGGGTGTCTGTTAAATTGGTACTTTTCCATCTAACGAGTGTTTTTTTTGTAGGTTGTGTTACCGTACTTCAAGTCTAAGTTGCATGCAATCTATAACAAAGAAAGGGAAGCGAGGCTCAGGGAAAGTTTATGGGGAACTGAGGATCAAGGATTTGATGAAACTGACTTCTTCACAGGGGAAGAATCAATTGTTTCAAGAGAGCCTAGTGGGAATGAAGAGCTTTCTGTTCGAGTACAATTAGCTACGAAAATTAAAAAGTTTATAGCTGTCTGTTATCCTTGGATACATGCATCAAGTGAAGGTAATTGTGGATTTATGTAGAGCATGGACTTTTCTGGCTGCCTAGTAGCTGATGATTCTGTAACATAATTAGGAGCACTTCTTACTTTACCCTGTTTAGCTTCATGCCTAGAGCTGCATTTTTTGGAGGATAGTGCATTGATCAAGAATGAAATTTTGGTTTCCCATTATGAATTGAATCCAGGCTAATAGCACTAGAAATCCTGAATAATAGACGTTATCACTGCGTTTCGTTGACATAGGGATTATTATTTGGTCGCTAGCATTTATTTGTTGTTAGCTTATCTGAGATGATCTGTGCAGGATTATCGTTCACTTACCAGCTCTTATATCTGCTGGATGCTACTGGATTTTATTCTCTTGGGCTACAAGCTCTTGGGATTCAAGTTTGTCGAGCTACAGGGCAAGAACTGGTATTAACTTCCTCCTTCCTGATTGAAATTTCGTGTCACCATTATCTTACTATGCTCCCCCATTGAATTACGGCGCTTGGCCTTTGTTGGACGATATACTTGAAATTCCACCGTTTGGTTTTCTCGATATATCTTGCTGCAGGAAGTTATATCATCATGAACTGACCTATAAAACCTTCGAGGTGTTAAATTCACATATGTTATGTCTAACACACTTTTTGTGTTTCTGTTTTCCTCTTTGATGCCAAGATAGATGGACACATCCTCAAGAATTTCAAAGATACGGAATCATGAGCGTGAGAGGCTTCGTGGTCCTCCATGGTTAAAAGTATGATCTCTGTTTTCTTAAACTTCCTGTAACCGAATGAATGAGATAGGCTCTTTCTTACTACTGCTCACACTTTAGTGATCCAAGGTCTGATGGTATTATTTTGAATATTGAATTAGACCGTGCAAGGGGCACTTCTTAGCTGCTCATATGCGGTGCTTGACTACGCTCAAACCGGTCTGATTGCAGCAGTTTTTATCTTTAAAGTAAGTATCCACAAATTTTTCCAGTTTATGGTTCTTCTCTTATGTTACTGTCTTGAAAGCTTCCAGCACATTCTGAAGGAGATTCCTTTTGGAAATGGTCCTAAGCTTAGATTATATAGATTGGATTTGATATGCTACAGCCACAGCTTTAAGTCATAAAGCTAATTGCTATCCTTTTAATATCTTTGTCTCTAGGTATATTTTTCATCGGATCCATAATTTTGTTGAACTTAAACCTCTCATTCATATTAGTGTGTTTTGGTTTTTTTAGATGATGGAATGGTGGTATCAATCAGCTGAAGAGAGATTTATCAGCTCCAACAGTGTACCCTCCACCTCCACCTCCACCAGCCCCAACGGTAATCAACCAATTCGTAGGCATTGCTGAAACTATTGTAGACTTCTTTCACTCAGTCAACTAAGTGCTTTTTGGTTATTTTTCTAACAGATGGCCAAAGAAGGAATCCCTCTACCTCCCAACAGATCCCTCTGTGCGTTGTGCTTGCAAAAACGTGCAAATCCATCAGTTGTCACGGTCTCTGGATTTGTTTTCTGCTACTCATGCGTATTTAAGTATGTTACAAAGGTAAGTTCTCCGAATCATTTCTCTATATTCCCAAAACCCAACCTCGGTATAAGCTTATATCCGTGTTCTGTGGTAATGACACAGTACAAGCGATGTCCGGTGACATTGATTCCGGCCAGCGTGGATCAGATTAGGAGGCTGTTTCATGACACTTAGGACCGATCTATTTATTGGTTTTAAGCCAAATTGTGAGGGTTGTGTCACCGTTCGCTGCAGCGTGATACAGTCTGAACCGGAAGAGTTAAAAGACTGCCAAATATATATATGGATAAGCTTTCATGTAGAGCTCAGTAAGTCTGGGATCAAGTGCTTGTTGGATTGAAAACAAGCTATATTAATCCTACTCAAAGCTGAAACTGGTGAAGACCAAGAAGGCAGACAAATGGTTGTTTTTTCTTTCGTAGTTTCAGCTTCGAAATTGTTGTATATTGCACAATGGGGAAAGGAGAAAATAAAATTTATACTGATCAATTTATAAAGAAAAGGATGGAGGAGATGATTGGAGTTCAAACTTTCATGGTTTATTATTCGTTTTGCACATTAGCTCCTGAACCGAAAAGTTATGTTGATGTCAGGCTTCAAATTCGATTCAGAAATGGATTATGCCCGGTTCAGGAACGAACAAAAAAAAAGAAAAAGAGGATTAATCAATCATTAAGAGAGAACAAAGATGTTTTGTTAAGGGAATTTCAGAAATAACATGACATTACAAGAGCAATAAACAACACTACCAAAACCCTTTTTTCTCAGGGCCACAATGATGGCTCAGAAAGTGAACATCTTTGAATCCAGCCAAAGCAAAACCTGAAGAATGCAATGATTCGGTTACTCAGGACTCATCATTCTTCGGCTACTTGATTTGAACGGGTACTCGAGTCACTAGCAGCAGCGGCTTTTGTTGCCGCCTGTTTCTTCCTCTTGCTCTTAGCTTTCTTAGCTTTCATTCGACGTTTNGATCTATTTATTGGTTTTAAGCCAAATTGTGAGGGTTGTGTCACCGTTCGCTGCAGCGTGATACAGTCTGAACCGGAAGAGTTAAAAGACTGCCAAATATATATATGGATAAGCTTTCATGTAGAGCTCAGTAAGTCTGGGATCAAGTGCTTGTTGGATTGAAAACAAGCTATATTAATCCTACTCAAAGCTGAAACTGGTGAAGACCAAGAAGGCAGACAAATGGTTGTTTTTTCTTTCGTAGTTTCAGCTTCGAAATTGTTGTATATTGCACAATGGGGAAAGGAGAAAATAAAATTTATACTGATCAATTTATAAAGAAAAGGATGGAGGAGATGATTGGAGTTCAAACTTTCATGGTTTATTATTCGTTTTGCACATTAGCTCCTGAACCGAAAAGTTATGTTGATGTCAGGCTTCAAATTCGATTCAGAAATGGATTATGCCCGGTTCAGGAACGAACAAAAAAAAAGAAAAAGAGGATTAATCAATCATTAAGAGAGAACAAAGATGTTTTGTTAAGGGAATTTCAGAAATAACATGACATTACAAGAGCAATAAACAACACTACCAAAACCCTTTTTTCTCAGGGCCACAATGATGGCTCAGAAAGTGAACATCTTTGAATCCAGCCAAAGCAAAACCTGAAGAATGCAATGATTCGGTTACTCAGGACTCATCATTCTTCGGCTACTTGATTTGAACGGGTACTCGAGTCACTAGCAGCAGCGGCTTTTGTTGCCGCCTGTTTCTTCCTCTTGCTCTTAGCTTTCTTAGCTTTCATTCGACGTTTCTTCTCAGCTGAATCGACCCATGTGTAATCTGAAGGTATCGAGAAAGGGTCAACCTCGTCTTTGTAACGGTTACTATCATTGTCACCTGATTTCCCACTTCTCATCCATGAGATCCATGATGGTGATGAGTTCTCTGAAGAAGAAGACTTCGCATCATGAAATACCGGACTAGAAGGAGGCGTTGAGAACTCCTCCTCAGCCGCCTGAAGCTCTTCAAATTTTGTGAAAGTAACAACAACTCGAACCGTTGGAATAATGGGAATGGCAAGCTGCAGATCAATTACCAATCAGAGTAAATTCCCAGAGAGTGATTTATTCATATCAGTAACGCACAAGTTACGAGTAGAAGAAGATTATACCTTTACAGGGAATGTGCCTAGTGGAAGTTTAGTTGTGAGAAGCTCTCTGAGTCTCCTAACGGCTTTAACCTTGTTAGCTAATATGTCGAGGAGCGGTAAAAGCTCGTCTGTCGTAAGAGGAAAGTCCGGTGTTAACCACAAGACCGGTCTTAGTCCTTTCTTGTATTCACTCTCACGCTTAACCTCATCTCCGGCAACACCTTTCTTCTTCTTCTTCTTCTCCTTCTCCTTTCCTTTCTTCGTGCCTCCAAGATCCTCATTTGTATGATCAGATACCATTGAAGATCTCTGGCTTTTCCCTTTTTGATTCCCATCTTCTGGCGCAGACTTTGAGCCTTTCTTGAGCTTAGTATCTTCAGTGTTTAAGCCTTTCTTATTCCAACCAAACCAGCCCTTCTTATCCTTGAGGGATCCGTTTTCCTGGTGATCAGTAACTTCAGACTCTTCATCTTCAATGGCATCAGAATTTCCAGTCCGAAGCGCGGAATTCAATTGGAGTCTTTCCTCAGGCGTTAATACATCATCAAAGCCATCGGTCTCTGCACCGTTTGTTGCAGCAGTTCGCTCTTCATCAACAGCAAAGAGCTCTTCATCAGTCATTGCACCAGGAACCCGTCTTGATTTCACACTCACCATCACATGAAGCATATCGTAAACTTTAGCTTTCCAATTCCCGACCATCTCGGTTCTCTCTTGCCGTCTCCAATTCAGATGAGAAACCAGCTCAGCTTGAGTTACATCGATTCCAGGTCTATACATATTAGTCTGAGACATCAAAGCCACTTCATGAGCAACCTCAGCATCTGTCGGTTGCGCTCCAGCTCCTTCCAAAGCATTAGTCATTTCTTTTTCCTTATGAGAAAGAACAATCAACGAGCCAGGAGATAGGGACATTTTACCGTCTTCAGACGAGTAACCATCCCCTAGAAAGAGAAACGTTTGATCAGACCGCTGGATTTTAAACCCATCAAAACCGGCAAGAGTCATATCAGCACGGAGGTTCGAACCACGTTTCCATATCCTGTAAGTATCCGAAGGAGCAATGCGGCCAATAAACGGAATCACAGAGCTCTCAAAATGAAAAGTGATCTCCATGTAAAAATCACGGATACGCGATGCAGATGCAATGATCCGAGGAAGTCTCCTACACCATTTAGCCCAAGCAAGAGGCTGGTAATGCCGAGCAATGATCATGGCGATGGCCTCTTCCCTAGTGCAAACCGCCTCTTGTAATGCACTCCAACCATTCTCGTTCTGTAGACTCCAATCCGCACCAGCAGACATCAAAATCTCAGCAGAGACAGGATCTCTAAGACGAACAGCGAGATGCAATGGAGTTTCACGACCAGGAACATCACGCCTATCAATAACAGCTGAAACAGAATCAGCACGAGACTCAGACTCCATAGACTCAGCCTCTGTAGAAACTTCACCAGCCTTAGCTAACCGAGGAAGATCCGATACAATTCGCCTAAGAGCAGCATGATCTCGAAGCACAACGGCTAAATGAGCAGGACTATGAGTATACTTGGAGTAATCTTCCATTATTTTTTCCACAAACACTCACTAAGCTCCTCCAAAAAAACAAATACAAAGCTTTCTACTTTACTTGTCGAACCCTAATAGAAAAGGAATCAGATTCTTCCAAGAATCACAAAAACAAAACAAAACCCTAGAAACTCACCATATGAGCTCAAATTTGAATCAAAATTTCAAGAAAACTTCCTCCTTTCCAATACACACACACACACAAAAAAAAAAGCAACAACCTTTACAAGCTGTTCATAAGAAAAAGCTGGAGCCTTTACGAAACAAAGCACACGCCTTTTTCCCTCTTTTAGTTTCTCTATCAATGTTTCGATTTCCGAACACAAACATAACAGTGGAAAGATCCGATAAGCCGCTGGATTTATCTCACCAACCCCAACCCGGAAACCTCAAAAGACACAGAGAGAGAGAGAGAGAGAGAGAGAGAGGAAGGAAGGAGCAATGGGAACGGTAAAGAATGAATATTTTCTGGCGATTGAGAAGATCTAACGGCTAGGTTTCTTCTACTTACGCCATTATTAATGCCACCACCACCTCTACTCAGAGATACTCAGATCTATCTCTCTCTCTCTGGTCTCTCGCTCGACCAATTTGGTGGTACTGCAGAGGAGAATTTAGGATTTTGCCCTTCACTTTTACATTTAATTACGATTTTTACCATTTTTTCCCCTTTTCTTTTGGTTTCGCTTTACGTCTGAATTTCCCAGCTTGGACTTTTTCCCACTTTGGATTCTTTTTAATGACGGAAATGCCCTTCACCTTAAAAACGACACAGTATTAATTTGTTTTGCAATTACTGAACCAAAGCAAAGATTTGTATTCTCTCCCATTAAAGGATGTTATCATTGCATTTAACTTATCATACACGTGTGAGTAGCACTAAACCTGTCGAAAATACAACCAAGAGTAGTGTTGTGTGACATTAAAGATTCATCCTATAATATATATCAAATCAAACCATAGGATGCTTTGTGTTTACCAATATAAATTGGTTTTTCAATTATTATGTTTAACATAAAGACTCAAATTTGCGGTGCTCAAGACATCTGAGTGTAAGTATGTAAATAGGATGTTGTGAATCAAAATCTTCTTTTTTTTACTAATTAGTATTTTTTTTATAACTTGTTAGTACTTTTTTGGACCATCCTATTCCTATTATTCATAGTGAATCAAATTATTTTTCATTTTTCTTCTTCTGCAGAATTTTTGTGCCAGCAAATTTGTCCCCACAGACCACAATGCAATGTTTCCCCCAAAGGCATCTTGTTGGATATTTTTTATACTTTGTTTTGTTCTCTCTCTTTTACTTCAAAAATGTTTAGATTTATATAAAATAGATCCAAAAGTGTCGTCTTATACAAAAGCATATAAACATCACAGCCAAAAAGTTTCTTCTGATCTAGCACATCGATTTTTAAAAAATGAGAGGATTCATAATACAAATGTGTTATATTTTGTAAGACGTCGTATATTGTGTAGTACGTACGATCTTGGTTGTGAATAGACCAGTCATAGTTAAAAAAAATCATGCTAAAGATCTTGAATACGTATTAACATTTGTGATCTCTTATATTCTCGTGAACAAGACTAATTTGTCTGATAACCTTTTATCAAGAAAAAGAAAAGATCTTTCTTAGATCTATATTATTGTCGTGTAACATGTCACATTCTTTGCATTAGATTTATAAAACGACGTTTACTGACCTGTGTGATATGAAAGTTACATATTTGGTATCCAAGTTAAAAAATTTCTGGTAAGTAATGTATTCATTTATAATGTTACAATATAATGACCAATAATATCGTAACCATACGATACAAATAATTGATTTTTTTTGGGTTTTGGCAAAGTAAACAACAGTCTTTGCACCTCCGACTGAAACAAAAAGAAAACCAAACATCGTGCCGTTTTTCCATTTGTAGCAAAACAACTATGTGTTGTTCTTTAGCAAACGGAATTGGTCTTCCAGAAAAACAGTAAGGAATTGTCCGACTAAAACATCGTGCCGTTCTATTGGCTACCAATAGCAAATAAACGGCGGGTAAAGCACTTGATGAGCACCAAGATCAAGAAGGTAAACCTTTGTGTTGTCGCCCTTAGCTACGACCTTAGCGCAAATAGTTCACACGTGATTATGTTATCGAAGGAAGTAGAAGTGTTTCCAGCACCTAGGACAGGAACAACGTTCAAGATAGGTTCTTTCGAGCTGTCAACTTTAACTCCATCACTCTTCTCGTTAAGCTCTCTGAATGCAGACGCAAAAGTGTCTGATAATCTCTCTACGGACACACCAAGACTAGTAGATAAGTGTATTCTTAAGCTCTGCATCAACCAAAAACAAGAGATAAAGGAAAGCTTTCGATGAGAGGCTAACATTGTGTTAAAGAAGAGTCTTTTTCTCACCGTTGTATCTTGCCAAGAAAATGAATTTTCAGACAAGGTTTTGTTGAGAAGATATACACAGAATCTTGATACTCTCTCCAGTTGCTGTTCTTCTTCTCCCGAAGCTTCCTGAAGTTTCCTCATTACTTCGGCTGAGATGGAGAGAACGGTCACACACATTTTCCCATCAACAACTCGTTTCTGCACACAACCTTGGTGCCAATTCTCTGGCTTATATCCCCCAAAACTGTAATCTCCTTCACCCGAATGATCTTGCCTGGTTTCATCTTCGGTTTCTGTATCGTCTTCCACGTATAAAACAGGTTTCACTTCAACAAGAGCCCTGGAGAACATCAGTTACTGTTAAAAACCTGAAACTGTTGGGTTCGAGGACAAGGATGTAAAGAAAGATTCTATGCAGTATTTTAACCTTTTCGGAAGATCAGGGACAAGGATATAAACGAACATAGGATCTATGGCATTTGATACCCTCCGAGAAGACTTTGCCAAATCCAAGAAAGTAACAAACTTTTCGTGGAGCTGGTTCCTCTCTGATTGTTTTGTGCGTGCTGAACAGAAAATCACAAAGAGTATAGCTGCTGAAGAGATTGAGCGGTTAAAAGACTCCGCTATTGCCTCGCTGTTCGTCAATGCTTGATTTAGCTCAGCAATTGCACCTTCGTTTCGAAGATTCATCGTGGGAGGGTCAAGTCCTAATTGTCCAGCCATGTGAAGAACACTCTTGTGCAAAGTGGCCTGAAGTAGATAATATTGAATTAACTGAAATTGCTAATCAATTTAAAACTTATTTAGAACTCCACGAGGAGATTTTTTTTCACCTGACTGTAAGGTCCAATGCAGCTAGGCGCCCAGCAAGATATACTTTGGACATGGAGAACTCTTTTGCTTTCGTCATTCGCAACTAAAACCTCGACGTAAGCTTTTCCAAGACCCGCTTGTGCCAACGGAAGTTCTATTGTACTACGTGAAGGAACACCAAAAGGGCACTTCTCTTGTGTGATAAATTTCACATATGTCTCATTCGCCACAGCAAATTCACTCATGTCAGAGATATAAAGATGAATGTACAATACATTCTGCCAGTTAAACCCGTTTTTTAAAAGCTGGGATTCAAGTTCTGTAAGAACAGTCTCGAGATCTTCTTTGAGACCTGTTTAAAGAGGATAACACAAATATCAAGTACATATGCGGAAAAATCTTGAAGATTTGGTCTGTTTTTTTTTAGTTACCTGTTGAAGAATTTAGTGAATTTTCCAACCAGCAGCAGATGGAGAATGTGTTGTGTTTCTCAGTCCTCGATATGTGAACTCTGTTACTTGTATGTTCAACTAGATCAACAATTCCACTATCTCGTTGGCGAGTAGAATTTGATGTGTTGGGACCATCTCCTAGTACCTCAGACACTAAACTCGATTCCTTTTCAAGGGAATTGGAGTCTGGATTCCCTTTCTTTTCAAGATGGAACGTGGATGGATGAAGAACACCAACAGGTGCAATGGAATCTGGAGAGTGTAGCACAACTTGACATTCATCAAGCACGATACTCGCATTCTACAGAAATGTAAATTGTCAAATTACAAATAAATGTGAGGAATCAATGAACACAAATTGTTGCTAATATTGCTAAAAGAACATACAGTGAAAAGTGGGCAATCTAGAGTCATAGTTTCATATTCTCCTCCTTCACCGCAAACATTACTTCCATATTTCCTAAGTAGAGATGCATTCAGAAGCTTTAGAACCAATGCAACACAAAGAGATAATACACTCTAAATGAAGCCATAAAAAGAGAACTGTGGCATACTCTTTTAACTTCAAAAGATAAGGTTCCATGAAGGCTAAGTCTTTCCCTAGGTGCTTTGAGGGATCTAACCCTATTGCCGCTACCTGTAAACTTGAACAAAAGCATAATTATGAGAAGATGTTGATGTTACTAGAAGCCGGAAAACTCAATAGCAATCCTTATTATTACCTTGACTAAGATAGCTTTTATCCCATTTGCTATCTTCACGGAAAACAAGAAGCGAGTTAAATAAAACAAATACAGAAAAGAATTTAATAAATTGAGATTGAAATAGGCTTGAATCTTCAGTTTCTGTTTTCCTGAAACAGTATACCATTTCCTGAAGAAGCACTGTCTGATCTTGTTTCCACAAAAATGCCAAAGAAACAAGACCTAACCTTGAACAAATACTCTCCACCCGCAGCCGTTGGTAGTCTGATGCAATCGCACCAGACGAGACTGCAGCGATGGAAGGTATCTGTCTCTTCACTTCACTTAATAACACAAACATATCTTCCACTTCATCATCTAGAGTCATTTGGTAGCTAAGTTTCTGATGCCTGCAAAAAAAACTCCTCAGAATTATTCATCAAATCAAACCCTTGGAAACTCGAGAAGAAAGCCTAACGGTTTTCACCTTGAAGATCCTCTGATTCTTCTTCTGAACAATGGCACATTCATACATTCTGCATAGCCCCCTATTATCTGGTGGCCTACCTGAAGAAGGTGCATCCAATCAAAGAAATTAGAGATACGAGGAAAAAAAAAAAAAAAAAAACAGAACTTAGGATACCAATATCATAGAATCCTATATATCATTCATACTCCCAAACATCCAATATCGAAAATATCTTAATCTTATTCTTCCCAAGAAGAACAACCCAGATTTACAAATCATGAAAACATTGACCAGATTCACAGAAACACCAATGAGAGATAGAAAAGACCCAACCTTTCTTCAAGCCCTTGTTCATATCTAAACCCATGAAACCAAAAGATAGGAGGAAGAAGCAGAATCTTACAGTTTGATACATATAGCTGTCCAATTCATCAACCGAATCACCAACCGGCAACAAATTACTCACTAAAGCCACGACCTTCATCTCTCTCTCTCTTTCTTCTTTCTCTCTTTAGTTGCAGTGAGGTTCTTCTTTTTAATGTCGTCGGAGAAAGAGAAACTCTGTAGTCGAGAGAGTCCAAGTCAATAGAATTTGAGGAGGGGCGACTTTATAAATAAAATAAAATAACTAATTTTATAAAATTTAGGAATCTGGCATGACTTTTCCACTTGTTATTCGATTGGCTCCTTTAATTTTTTTATTTGTCAAATTCTATTTACAATTTTGGAATCTTTGCTCCTATTGCTTTTATGTCTTAATCCATATTATACGATCCGATATGACAATAGTTATGTGTGTGTGTATGTATATAAAAATACACCAACGAGCGTCCGAAGTAATCCGGTCAGCAAATTAGAAATATTCAATCAAATATGTTCGAAGACTTTAAGATATGCACTTCAACCGTAACACGTAAGCATGTGACTCCTTTTTGTTTTGAGGTTTTCGATTTGATCAAGAACCTTGTTACTAGCTATACAATCCAAGCGCCATGTTTTTATCTTATACAAACACATTTATATCTAGTATATAAATAGTCCACTCAAACTATATCTCAAAATATATTTATTTCTTACCCCAGAAAAATAGTTTCAAATGTTAAACCGTAAACTTTTTATAGCTGAGTGATCGTTTCGTATATAAGAGCTAAGAGCATCCATGCTTGTGAGCATTTCACCATTCCTAAACAAAATTGTCATTATTTTGGCCTACTAATAAATTTCGTTGATAAACCAGAATTAAGATATTTGATAAAGAAATATCAAATATAGTATACTAGGAAATTTGTATCAATTCTATGACAAGATGGTTCCAAGTTCGTAAAAAAAAAATTCCAACTACTATACTAATATACTTCATTGCGTGCCTTTTGTATAAAAAGAAGCATATTAAATATTCGTAACAAGATAATCAATACTCAATTTAACAAATCGGCATATCCTGAACTCGTAATTAAACAAAAGGGAGTATGTAGCCAATTTTTTACCTGCATGTTTTCCACATGTTATTCCATCTCATGTTCTATAATACTATTAATTCACGTACATTAGTAACCAAGGATCGAATATGTATATTGATATATATCCTTTTTCTACCTTTAATGTATTGTTAACTTAAGGTATGGGAACCTATGCGTTATCCGTAGACAGCTAGAGAACGATCTACGCTTTGATTAATTTACATATATCAATATATATATATATATATGATCAGATCAATGATGAGTGATTGATACATATTTTTCATATGATAATTAATAAAATGCATGGCTGACAATTAATTTGAATACAAAGCATTGAAAGATCAACCCCACTTTAAGTTTTACCGATCTCGCCAGCAAACTCTCCATGTTGATGTCGCCATCGAGAAGCTCTCTCTGTCTCTCATAACTTAAAGATTGCCAAAACAACAAAAAGATGATTCAACATTATTACATTAATTACCGATCGACCTCATGACCATGCTCGTTTCGTTGCATGTTCATGTAAGTTATATGTATAAACAACAATACAACATGCGCATGGCCGTTCTAACTCTATATAAGCAACGCGATTCCGTTCATAGAAAACTCGATGCCATATAGTAATTTTTCAAAAGATATATATATATTTTTTTAAATGCGTTTCAGTAACGCAACAAGTACGTAGTTGGTCGGGACTTGTATTTTCTCATGCCTTCATGTTATTGTTATACTATTTAGCTTACTTCCGATTGTCTTGTAAGTTTTAACTACCACAAAAGTCAAATATAATATGGACTGTTATGAGTGTGAAACCTTTAATTTCGATCCATTTTTGAATTTATAGTTTATATTTATTAATCTTAGGGTCAAATAAGATTTCGTCCTAATTTAAGAATTTAGGTTAAACACTTAAAACAAAAAAAAAAAAACCTTAATGTTTGAACCGGATACATTCGTAGGGCATCCTGGTTCAACTGGCAAAATCAGATTTGTTCGACTCCGAGGTTCACGGTTCATTCCAGATCACCGATGATATACCAAAAACCATCTGACTTCCGAACTGCGATTTAACTGATTAAACCGGCCGGTCCGGTCCATCGGTTCAGGTCTTTAACCTCATTGTACAAAACGCGAGGGGGGGGGTATTCCCGTAAATAATATGGAACTTCATGTCCAGTTAAAGAAAAAACTCCAAAATAGCCCACAGCAGCAGCGAACACGCCCTTCTAAAAACACCGTTTCAATCTCTCCGGCTCTCTCTCACCATCGGATCCCTTTCTCCGCCATTTTACTCTTTTGCTCAACGCCGCCACTTTCCTTCTCCGATCGAATCTTCATCTTCCTTCTTCTTCGCCGCACTTTCCAATCAAACTAGACCAGATTTTTTCTACTTTGGAAAGCGAGGAGACTGTTGGTTTTTCCGTCTGCCGGAATCGGCGCTTCCGGGAGAAGATGTTAGGGTTTCCTAATGGAAGCGGTGGCGGTGGAGTTGGACCTGAGGATTTAGCTCAACTCCAATCTACCATGCGCGCTATTGAACTTGCTTGCTCTTACATTCAGGTCTTTTTGCTTCTCCCTTCTTTATACATACGCATAAACAAGTGGTTCGCTCCATCCCTCTTCACCTGGTTGATCTTTTTGGTTTCCTAATATATTGGAGGAACCTGTAGATGTGGCGTGTGATTGCATTTATGAAATTGTTTTTTTTTTTTTTTTTTTTTTTTTTTTNGCCGCACTTTCCAATCAAACTAGACCAGATTTTTTTCTACTTTGGAAAGCGAGGAGACTGTTGGTTTTCCCGTCTGCCGGAATCGGCGCTTCCGGGAGAAGATGTTAGGGTTTCCTAATGGAAGCGGTGTCGGTGGAGTTGGACCTGAGGATTTAGCTCAACTCCAATCTACCATGCGCGCTATTGAACTTGCTTGCTCTTACATTCAGGTCTTTTTGCTTCGTCTTTCTCTATACATACTTCGTACCATCCCTTTTCTCCTGGTTGATCTTTTTGGTTTCCTAATATATTGGAGGAACCTGCAGATGTGTGCGTGTGATTGCATTTATGAAATTGTTTTTTTTTTTTTTTTCTTGTAATTTGCTTAGCTTGAAATTGAAGTCACTGTAGGCTATTGAAAATTATCAAGTTGCTTTGTTTGAGTTTTTCTTCTTTAGAAATTTTTTTATGGTGTTTGTTTATCTATGCGTCTCTGTTGACTAAGGTGTTAGAGACTACATGTCTCACTGAACTAGTTTACCGTTTCCGTCTTTCTGATTTTTCGAAACAGGATGGTGTTTGTTTCTGCTTAACCGAGACAAGTAGTAGAACTTCAGATGATGTTCAATTCACGTTGACTTGACATTTACTTTTCTTTTCCACAGATTAATAGTAATCCAGTTGCTGCTGAGGCAACCATTTTGTCTCTTCACAAGTCCCCACAGCCCTATAAGGCGTGTAGATATATTCTTGGTAAGTCTATCTGATGAATCCTGGCTAAGTGAACTGAGAAGTTACAGCTGTTTGACTGAAAGTGTTTTGTACTTCCAGAAAATTCTCAGGTAGCAAATGCTAGGTTTCAAGCTGCTGCAGCTATTCGAGAAGCAGCTATCAGGGAATGGAGTTTTCTTGCCACTGATGATAAAGGGGGTTTGATTAGGTAATTTCTCTTCTTTTATGTTATTTGGGTGATATATGATTAAGCTTCCAGTTAGTTGAGCGGACACCCTCTGCTCTATCAGTAGGCAACCCTTGGTGTCAAGTTTGTAAATTTTTTTATTGGCTTTGCAAATCAACTGAGAGCATTCATGCTTCACAATTTAGTAGTTTAAAATACTGCACCTTTCCTTGACTGTGAAGCCTATCACTTCTTGACTGTATAATATTTAATGGTTGGTTACATCTTTTTCCGGGGTTATCATAACTATATAAGAAGTTACATGTTTGTATTTTGAGGTTTTGGATTATATTAATACTTTATAATTAAGAAATATGGCTATATCTTTCTGCAGCTTCTGCCTTGGCTATGTCATGCAGCATGCTAATTCATCCGAGGGATATGTGCTTTCAAAATTATCTTCTGTGGCTGCACAGCTGATGAAAAGAGGCTGGTAAGCTGGGTTGGGCTGCTTCTGGTATTTAAAATTATAAGCCATACTCATGAAATGCTGGACGTTAGCTGTCACTTCTGATTCTATGCAATATGCATATGTGAGGATTCATGAAAAGGATGTTGTTATTCACAGACGCTCATGACCGGTAGCTTCTGGAAATAGAGTAGTGCAAAGAAATCTAGACAAATTAGCTAGTTCTGTTTCTTGCTTGCTTTGTTCATCTGAGGGAACTTCTAATCTGCATAAATTACTCTTACAGGCTTGAGTTTACTCCAGCCGAGAAGGAAGTCTTTTTCTATCAGGTATCTACATTGCTTTGAAATTTTACGGACTTTCATTTTTGGTTTTTGTATCCTTAGTTTGTCTAGCATTAGGTGCATATATGTTGTTAACTGATATTGGCAATTGTGAACGTAATAGTTTAATGAATATAATGTGCATGCATAAATCCGTGACGATGATGCCATGTGTACTGAGGGGATTTTATATCTAAGAAAATTACCTGGTACTTTGAATCCTTTTTAACTGTGCTAACCTTAAATATACGGACAAGGAAGGATTTAGAGGGATTGAGTAGGTTAACTAGTAATAATTTGGGTGATTGAGTAGTAACGGGTCCTTATAATATGTGCCTCCATTATTTCAGCTAGATATTTATTGATATGCTCTATGCCTTAATAAAAAGAAATGGGGGTTTATGAGTCATGGCTTCATAGAAATGAAAATTGCGGTAGTGCTGCTAATTATTTTGAAAAATTCAGTGGAATCGTCTAATACTTATAACTTATGTTTATTAAAAGGATCATGGTTGATCTTCTTTTGTCCTTGAACAACTGCTGTTTACAGATCAACCAGGCTATTCTTGGTTCTCGTGGCTTAGATGTGCAGTTCATCGGTATAAATTTTCTTGAATCATTGGTAATGATCTGTTTTTATTGTTTCTGTCTTTATATATACCATATGTATGCTCATAATTTCTTCATCTTAGGTATCTGAATTCTCACCCTCTACTTCAAGTGCCATGGGTCTCCCTAGAGAATTTCATGAAAATTGTCGCAAGTCACTAGAGCAAAACTTTTTGAAGGTGATCGTAGGATTGCATTTACTTTCAGATATTGTTGCACCCATCGTCTTTCGTCTGCGGAAGAAGATAGCCTATACGGAGGGTTCTGTTACGAAAATAGTGTTGTTTACTTTCTATGTTTTCAATTGCAGACTTTCTATCAGTGGGCAAAAGATGCTGCTTTGAGTGTTACAAATAAGATTATCGCATCACATTCTAGTGTCCCTGAGGTTAAGGTTTGCAATGCTACACTGCGACTTATGTATCAAATACTGAACTGGGAGTTTCGTTACAGCAAAGGTGGTGGCACAAGGGCCAGCATTAATGTATTCTCTGACGGAATTAGAGTTGATAATGCATTAGCGAGAAAGACAGAATGTGTAATAGTTCAGGTAGCCAATTGTTATATTTAAGATTTATGATATGTGCTTGAACTTCATTGTCTTGTTGAAATTCAGAGAGATCACATAGGGTGATGCTAGTATTTCAGAATTTATACTTGTTTTCTGTTAAGACAGTTACTTGAACTCTTCATTATCTCACCTCCAGTGGTGCTGATTGCAGCCTGGAGCTTCGTGGTGTGATGTTTTGCTTTCAAGCTCACATGTTGGATGGCTGATAAATTTATATTCGTCGGTGAGGCAGAAGTTTGATCTTGAAGGCTATTGGCTAGATTGTCCTGTTGCAGTCTCTGCTCGGAAACTTATTGTACAATTGTGCTCCTTGGCAGGGGAAATATTTCCATCCAGTGAGTGTTATATGCTATTGAATGTTCTTTAAATTAATAGAAGTTTCTGTTGAATACGTTACAGAAACATCAAATTTGCCCGTTATCTAGTTTGCATCGCCAATTCAAGAACGATGGATGTTCATCATGTCTTTCTTATTGAGATATATATATATATATATATATATATGTATATATATTTATCCGTGAGTGACTTGTTCAATAATTTAGACAATGCGCAGATGCGAGAGCAGCATCTGCTCCTCCTGCTGTCAGGGGTGTTGCCCTGGATTGATCCTCCTGATGTCATTTCAAAGGAAATTGAAGAAGGAAAGAGTGGAAGGTGATTCTTGTCCTGTTTGGTATCTATGGTGTTATATTTCCAAGTCTGACATTGTGTTGTTGAATTTTGTTTACAGTGAGATGATTGATGGTTGTCGCGCATTGTTATCTATCGGGACTGTTACTACTCCTGTTGTCTTTGACCAACTCTTGCGATCATTAAGGTCTTTGACATATAACCTTTTTTTTTGCAGTGAAAGCCTTTTGGTATTTCTTTATTTATAAAATAGTTGTTATTTCTGTTTCTTCAGGCCCTTTGGCACTCTTACACTCTTATCTATGTTAATGGGTGAAGTTGTCAAAGTATTAATGGCAAATAGTACTGATGAAGAGACCTGGAGCTATGAGGCACGCGATATCTTGCTAGATACCTGGACCACACTCCTTGCTGTGAGTATATTTACAATTTATTTTATCGCTGCTGCATTTGTCGATAATATCATATATCACAGTGTTTATGAAATTGTGGCCATATCTGGCTCTCTGGGGGTACTTGGGCATTTGCTTTGTGATCGTCAGGGTATTTATAAAGACCGATCGTCGTCTTTGCCATCAAATATTTTCTTTGAGAGTCTAGATACATTTAAGGTTAATTATGTCTTATGAGATACTAGTGGGCACTATTTGACCAAGGGTTGTGATGTCTCGTGCTAGTCAATGGATGGTTCTGGGGGTAATGCGTGGCTACCACCTGAGGGGATGCATGCTGCAGCTAGTCTCTTTTCATTGATTGTGGAATCTGAACTAAAAGGTAATAGTTTCCAGACTTTTGGCCTCTGCTTTACAACTTTTATTGGTTTGGAACTCTTTTCTTTATCAAATTTATATACAAGCTGAAAGTTTGTTTCTCTAGTGGCATCTGCGTCAGCTACTACTGAAGATGATGCTGACTGCCTGGCTTCTGTATCTGGTGAGCAAAATAAATGCTATGATTTTCTGGCTCTTAATCTAGTCTTTTGCAGCCAGTCTTAGATGGCAGGTTTTGTACTATTCTTTGTTCAGAAGTTTGATATCATGTTTCTGGCAGCCATGGACGAGAGACTAGGCTCTTATGCTCTCATTGCAAGGGCAGCAGTCGATGCTACAATTCCATTTTTAGCAAAACTTTTCTCTGATCGTGTTGCACGCCTCCATCAGGTGCTCTTGATCGACCTTCCTATAGAATATAAGTGAAAGCAACATTCTTGCATCTACTAATCATTCTTCTTTTTGCTCTCAGCTAGTTATGCCTTCTATAGCTAACATATCAATATATAGCTACATCAAAGCTTTTTTTTTTTTTTGCGATTGAAAATCTAGCTCTATGTCGTTTTTTTCTTTCTTTCTAGTGTCCACCTGTTTACTGATGTGTCCTTAGAGTTGCTTTTGCTCACCTTAGTCTACCTGTTTTAGGGCAGGGGCACTGTAGATCCGACTGAAACTTTGGAAGAGGTCTACTCTTTGCTGCTAATAATCGGTCATGTACTTGCAGATGAAGGGGAAGGGGAGACTGCCCTGGTAATTTTCTACCTTTCCTGCATATTTTGATGTAATCACTGAAAGAAAGATACTGAAAAGCTATCCTTCCATTAATTGTCTATCTATTATGACGTCGTGGTTTTGAATTTATATTTTACTTCTTGTTTTATGATTTACTGTATCAGGTATTCTGAATGCCTTTATCTATCAAACATTAGCCACACATCTTTTCCTAAATGTTATGACCACGTTTATCAGTTTAAACCGGATAGCTCTTGAAACCAACCTTTTTCTTAATAAGGAAATGATCAGTTCTTGTAGAATAAATCTCAATTAGTGATTTCACGAGGCCTGTTATAATTCTGTTTTTTCACTTGTAAATTCTTCCCCATAGTAATTATGAGATGATGTTATCAACAAGCAGGTTCCTGATGCTGTGCAATCTCATTTTGTGGATTTTGTTGAGGCAAATAACCACCCTGTCGTGGTACTCTCAAGGTAAGCTTATATAGAAGCCTTTCCCGACTGAACAGATGAGTGAACGTGAATAATTTTGATAGTACCAACAATAGAAGCCTTCAGTTTTCTTGTGATTCTAAATTACCAATATATCTCTTTTTGAGTGTTGTACTGTTTCTAAGTATTTATAAGTTAGTCTTGAATTTTACTTGAGATACTAGAGGAATACTACTAATATACAAATTGTTGTACATAGATTTATTTTGAACAGTGGCTTGTTCATTATCCATGTAGTTACTTCTGATTGTCTTTTTTTTTTTATATATATATTGTAGCTCGATAATAAAATTCGCCGAGCAATGTTTGGATGCAGAAATGAGATCATCGATCTTTAGTCCTCGGCTAATGGAGGTACAATGCCCACAGATTCAGATGCATAAAAAATCTCATGGACATTAAGCATTAAAAGAAGAAAATTATTGCAGTTTGGTACCTTTTTTCTATATACTGATTGGGGAAACATATGTAGGCAGTCATATGGTTCCTTGCAAGATGGTCTTTCACATATCTGATGCTCGTTGAAGATTGCAATTTGGGTAGCAACCAGCTTCAGTCTCTCCCTTCCCGAGCATGTTTATTCACGTTTTTCAACGAACACAATCAGGGGAAATTTGTCCTTGATATAATTGTCCGAATCTCCTTGACATCGCTCATGTCTTTCCCTGGTGAAAAGGACTTGCAGGTCGTAATCTTCTCTTCTTCTAAAAATGTTATTAGTTTTGATAACCGTCGCACTTATACAATGGTATTTTACCGTGTATAAATACTAATTTTGGTCTGTTGGATGAATATATCATTCAGTTAGTTGTTTGCCTTTACAAATTTTGATAACTAAAAGACTTTAGGCTAGGGAATCCAATTAGCTACAGCGAGAATTCTTTTAGGGTTTAATGTGAATTTCTTATAAGCTATGGTTATAACTGTATGTTACTTAACTCCCATTTCTTCAAGAATGGTATTCTCCTAATCCATTTTTTTTTCGCCCTCTGCAGGAGTTAACATGTTTTCAGTTACTGCATGCACTTGTTCGACGAAGAAATATCTGTTTTCACCTTCTATCACTGGTGAGTTCAGAAACTCGCCATAGTCAAGCGTAAATGGGGCCAATTTCTGTAACTTGCTTTGTTTCCAAATTCCAATACACGTGACATTTTTAACTTCGTCATTTACTCCTCTATTACATTTTTTCACCCTTGTTTTTCAGAATCCACAATCATTTATATTTGCGTAAAATGGCTGCTAGATAAGCTATATTACTGGGAATCACTCAGCTTGTTTTATTCTCTTATCATTTGGAAAAAGCCTTTTTCCTTAACTTCTTCTAGATGAATTTATTTCTGTATTTATAGTATCTAACATTCTTTATGCAAAACGTTCAGGACTCCTGGCGTAACCTGGCAAATGCTTTCGCAAATGACAAATCATTGTTTTTGCTAAATAGTGTTAGTCAGGTATATTCCTAAAGTGTGCATTTTGGCTCATTTATATTCATGCATGTTCTGTTCCTTGAAATGATGTTACTTCTTTTCAGCGTTCATTGGCTCAAACCCTTGTTCTTTCTGCTTATGGAATGCAAAGTTCAGACGCATCAAACCAGTGAGTTACCAAAGTCTGTGCACTCGCTCACATCTTAACCATAAATTTTGCCTGTCCAATAACCTTCTTTTTTTTTCGAAAAGATATGTGAAGGACCTCATGGCTCATATGACATCATCTTTAGTGGACTTGACCAATAACAGTGACCTCAAAAATTTGGCTCAACAACCTGATATTATTATGCTGGTGAGGAAGAAAAACATGTGAAAAGTGAAAACTTAGATTTAGTTTATTGGTAAATCCTTATAAACAGAATGAATTTTTTCGTATATTGTCTTAGGTGAGTTGTGTGTTAGAGCGGCTTCGCGGAGCTGCAAGTGCCACTGAACCCCGGACACAGAGAGCAGTATATGAGATGGGATTATCTGTCATGAATCCTGTACTTCGTCTTCTCGAGGTTTACAAACATGAGGTACTATACTCTACATTTCAATACCGATGGATGATGGTGTACTATACTCTACTTGTCTTCAAAATCCTTGTGATTGGTTTTTGAGCCATTATGGTTAGAAAAACCACTAATTTTTTTGTTATTGCTTAGTCTGCAGTAATTTATCTTCTTCTTAAATTTGTCGTGGATTGGGTGGATGGGCAATTATCTTACCTAGAGGCTCATGAAACAGCCGTGGTTATTAATTTCTGCATGAGTCTTCTACAAATATATTCGTCTCACAATATTGGGAAGGTAAATCTGTTCTTCTGTCTTTTCCATACTTCTCTGTTAAGGTTGAGTGTCATTGCTTGAAAGCCGAGAAGATAAGTTTTTGTGTATCCTCACATGCACTTGCTGTCTTCGACCTCAGATATCATTGTCTCTCTCGAGTACCTTGCTTAATGAAGCGAAAACCGAAAAGTACAAGGATTTACGCGCTCTGCTTCAGCTACTTTCCCATCTGTGCTCAAAAGATATGGTAAACGTTCTTGCTTGCACGTACTGTACAAAATATACCACATTCACCTGTATTCCTTATCTTCTAACAACTGGTACTACCTTTTGCAGGTTGATTTTTCATCTGACAGTATTGAGACACAAAGCACAAATATATCCCAGGTAAATCAAGTTAATTAAGATGAATTTGACAAGAATGGTTTGTCTAATCCTTTGAACTTACAGGTGGTGTACTTTGGTCTCCATATAATCACTCCACTTATAACTTTGGAACTCCTCAAATACCCTAAGCTTTGTTTCGACGTAAGGCTTTGCATTAACCATTGACCAAACCTCTCGTAGTACTTTTACTGTTATAATTTTCACTTAACAATCAATTTCTGCAGTATTTCTCGCTCATTTCACATATGCTTGAGGTTTACCCCGAGACGCTCGCACAACTCAATAATGACGCATTTAGCCATGTCCTTACAACAGTTGACTTTGGTCTTCATCAGCAGGTGAAGTAAAACCTTCTCCCAGAGATAAGTAAGCAATCCGTTTTGCTCTTGTTTTACAACAAAGTTAAAGCAAATCTATTTATTGATATGCTTACCAGGATGTAGATATAGTCACAATGTGCCTGAGAGCTCTAAAGGCTCTTGCTTCATATCACTACAAAGAGAAAAATGCTGGCAACTTGGGTTTGGGTTCACACGCTGCTGGACACACAGATCCAAATGGAGTATTCCATGAAGGAATACTGAGTCGATTCCTTCGTACTTTGCTTCACTTCCTTCTTTTTGAAGATTACAGGTATTAAACAATATCACTTAAAAGCGCTCTCTCGAGTGGGTTGGTTAAAGTGTTTTTTACCGGTTTCTTGTTACAGTACCGACCTAGTCAGCACAGCAGCAGATGCCTTGTTCCCTCTTATTCTCTGTGAACCAAACCTTTACCAGGTCAGTATTTATTGTTCTCACTTTAAAAAAAAAAAAAAACGTAAACCGAGTTTCTATGTATTAAGCCGCAGTAACTTAACAGTCTGTGCTACCTCCTCTAGGGATTGGGAAACGAACTGATTGAGAAGCAGGCGAATCCAAACTTTAAAACTAGGCTAGCAAACGCGCTTCAGGTGCTCACAACGTCAAATCAGCTATCCTCATCATTGGACCGTCTCAACTACCAAAGATTCAGAAAGAACCTCAACAACTTCCTTGTCGAAGTTCGTGGGTTTCTGAAAACTAGGTGACTGAATTTTAGAACTTACAGTATTTGTTTTTGCTTTTCTTTTTTTTTGGGTTGATAAAAAGAAGTTACTTGATAGAAGTGGGTTTTCCGTTTGTAACAAACAATTCAATTTTACTTTAACTAAATCCAAGCAAACCCATTATTGTTAGACAAAAAGAATATGCTTTCTAAAGATCTCCGTCTTATATTTTTTAGTGTCAAAATTATTTCATCACATTTTAAAAAACTTATGTTTTGCTTTCATTTTGAATATATATTTTTGTTTTCTACTATGAGTCGTTATTTAAAAACAAAATCATGGGAATACTCTTACAAAATCATTGGGGGTGATTGGTTACAACTTTTATGAGGATTACTTTTGAATTGCTGTAATTTTAAAAACTTTAAATGATGTGACTTAAAAAAAAATCACAAATAATAGACATAAAAAAAAGAGCGTAACAAGAACAATATGACTGACTATTCTCACTTTGTAAAGATCACCGTTATAGATAGAAGTTCTGGAATTGTATTTATGTATATTGTTCTATATATATATATATATTTTTTTTTTTTGTGTCGTTAGTAAATAGATGCTTTAAATATATATATTGTTCATATTTTTTTGTTGTAAATATATTGTAAATATTTTTTTTTTGTTCTCGAATTGTATTTATGTATATTGGTCTATATATGTATATTTCTGTTATTTGAAAATTTATTTCATCACATTTTCAAAAAATTATGTTTTCCTTTATGTTTTCTCAATTTTTGCTTAATTTTTGCTCAATTAATTGCGGTTAACATATATAGTTCTGATTTTGATTCAAACATTTCAGTTTGTACCATTTAAATAAAATTTAGTCCAAGTTCAGGATAATGATCAATTCATAATTTCATATTATAGAAAAATGTCCTTCGGCGTATATATATATATATATATACCATTAATTCTTTTTAAGAGTGATATCTATATATATATATCATTAATTCTTTTTAAGAGAGTGAGAACAGAGAACATATATACTCCGTAATAACAAAATAGTTGTGATATATATTGATATGAAATAATGTTGACGTTATTGGCGTAATGTTTTATATCCTCTCTCGACGTTATTGTACGTTCATGAAGTTTTATAATACGCCGTGTTTAGGATGTCAAATCGACAGCTTAATAATTAACTAAAAGAGGTTAAACAATTCAGCAATCTCGACTTAGATAAATTAGATTATAAGTTTTTTTAAAAAATCAGCTTCTTTGATATTTATATCATTACGTATGTCCTAAAAGCGTTTAAAACAATTCAACTGTTACCAGTTTTTATCGTAACTTTATCAATATATGAAAAAGAAGATTTTTAAAATCTTTAAGAAAAAATATATACATGAAATTATACGTGCAACATTGCGCATTTTCGGCGTAATTATGTTATATATATCATACATCTTCGTTCTTACAATCGATCCTTAAATAATTCAATTGTTTTTCATGTAATATGCATGCAGCACTGCTGTGACTGTGACCACTTTTTTTTAATAGAATTAAAAAAGAAGAAAAGCTGAGATCGAACCTATTGTGGGAACACGATTTCACCGGTTGGGGCTAAACATAGCAGCCCGACAACACATGAATACTTTATTTCACAAAACTAATAATAAAATTATTAATATAATATCTTTGAGTAACAACAGGTTTACAAAGTTAAAGCTTTACTTTTTACCACAAAAGAAAACTCATCTAATAGAGGCAAATGAGCTTCTGTTCCTAAATTTAAAATGACAAACAAAATATAAATAAATATTTGAAGAGAAAGAAAAGAAAAAAACGCAAATGGAGAAGGAAAAAAAAGGAACAGGTACTGCTAATTACCAAGTTGTGAGGCTACAACTTTCATGAGGATAAGAGTATTTTGTTGTTGAACCAACACAACAAACTTATAAAACTTGTTGAGAAAGAAAAACATACGGGATGTATTGTGCTCGAGCCTATGTTTTTTTTTGTTTTCCTCACTTTCATGTAAGCCCTTGGGAATGCCATGCATCTATCACTTGTGAAGTATGCTCTTCTTCACTGTTTTTTGCTTCTTATTGCTGTGATGCTGCAAAACCGAGAACCATCATGACTAAGAATCAGATACTCATAATAAAAAATAATTCCTTCGCAAATGTATCCATCAAAAAGTCTTGAGTCAAAATACTTGCCTTTTGTCTTTCAGCAGCCTCCTGGTCTGTTCTCTCTTTCCAGCTGCTCTTTCTTAGTTTTATCGGACGGTTTCCAACATACTTACCTGTATATTAATATGAAATCAATGCGATAAGATATCAAGATGAAACAACACATTAAACATATTGTAAATCCAGATGCTTACCATTCATTTCCTTCAAAGCTCCAGCTAGATCTGCAGGATTTGAGAAACTCACAAACCCATAACCCTTGGTTTTACCAGTCCGCTTATCTCTGATGACCTGTCATGATAGATAACATTAGAATACTCTGGAAAAGCTTTGACCACAAAACTAACACTGAACACTTCTCTTTTTGATTCAAGTACGAATGATCCGTGTTTTCTAAGGTCAACCAAGCTCACTTCTATACATACTATATGTTTGGGTTTGCAAATGCATCAGAGTTTGACAGTTTTAGCAGTCTAAAAATACGACAATCACATGACTAATGTCTCAAATATATGCTCATAGGAAACCAGGTACGAATCATCACTAAACCCTAAAAGGAGGAGAGATATACACAGACAGTTTACCTTGGCCATATTGAAGGTGGGGAATCGAGCAAATGCCTTGGACAGAACATCATCATTCACTTCATTCCCAAGATCACCACAGAACAAGCGGTAGTCATCTGCCAAATGAGGAACAAAATGTTGTTAGAAATCCATTATAACAACAGAGCAAATACCATTAACAAAAAAAAAAAGCAGAAATCAAGGGAAAGAATAAGAAGAAGAATAAGAAGAAGAAGAAGAAGAAGAAGAAGAAGAGCAGTGCATACTTTCTGGCCACTCAGAAAGAGTAGGATCCTCCCAAGACTGTCCAGCAGCTTTACGAGGAATAGCTCTCTTTTTAGTTTCTGCTTTGTGTTCGGTTTCACTACTTGCCAAAGCAGCTTTCACATTCTCAAGAGCTTCTGGTGTGATGGTTTGTGCATCTCTTTGGAACAATTGATGAGCCTGCCAACAAAAAAAAAAAGACAACAACAGAAAAATACTCAGAAACACACACAAACAAGTAAAATCATATCCAAAGTAGAAAAAATTTAAATGTAAAACATGTGAGATTCGTAATTGGTAAATTTTCTTGAAGAACCAAGCTTTACGTGACAAGCATTACACAATCATAACGAGAAACTTCAATCCTAACAACAACCAGAAAAAAAACCCTAAAATTCAACCAGAGGAATCTCGAAAACCCTAATTCGATACAGGAATCTCAAATTCACAAACAAAAAAAATAGAAATAGGAATCAATACTGGGGATTTTTAAAACCAAACTAACCTGTTGGTACTGAGGATAAGCGTAGACGGCAGGAACCGGTCCAGCAGGCTGCGGATAGACCGTGGCTCCGGGAACGGATGCTACCGGCGCTGGAACAGCAGGGGAAGGAGCCACGTAGGGCTGTGGAGGCTGATACGGTGCGGAATAGTAAGAATTAGCTGCGTATGTGTATTGAGACGAGGAAGATGAAGAAGAAGAACCTGAAGACGGCGGGATTGACATCGGAGAAAGCAAAACGCCGAAATCGCACTCAATCGGAGGTTTCAGAAAATCAAACGTCAATTTTTTATTTTTCTCTTTAATTTTTTTCCCCCACTTAAATTGGACAATTCGAGAATTAAGTACGATTTTCTAACTAATGGGCTTAGGCCCAATAGTCTCTTCACAAATATGATTGGTTCCTAAACCAGACGAGATTAAACCAATGTAAGACCAATGGACCAAGTTATTAAACCGGATTGAACCCGTTTTTCCCAACCACTTTTCTTGTTGTCTCTGAACAACAAATTCTGAAATTACTCTTGTGATGTCTAGAAAAGTCTGGTCAACAATCCAAAATTTTGTAGTCGCATTTGTAGCTAGCAAGTACTAACATTTATATACGATACTGTTCAAAATGGTGCGAGAGAATCAGAAATAAAATCCCAAAGTGGATCTATAAAACTGTATAACAAGACCCCTCCCAAATAGGGAAAACCACACATGTGGTGCTAAATTAAAAAGCAAACAAATCTTTATTTGTATAATATTTTTTTTACTGCTACACTCAAAGCCTACCTCGTACGGAGACATCGATTTCATTTGTCCACGTGGGTTAATCATGTTAGACAGTAGCCAAAAGCACAATACTGATGAAACTCGTCCATACGATTTTTTTTAACTCTTGAGTGCCCCCGAGAGACGAGACCAACACTGTTCTTTTCTCTCTACGTTAGCTTTTAATTGATGGGGACTACATTAACAGAGCCAATGGTTATGGCCTTATGGGCACACCGCTAACATTTTTCTCCTATCCTTTAGATCTTAATTAACCGCTGATTGATAGAGTGAAGAAAACATCCGATGCCATATGTGTTTGGTTATTACTTCCAATTTTCAAGTACATCAGTTTAATACAAAGGTCCAAGTTAAATGTTACTGTTAGTAAGAGGAAAGCGCATTCAAACAACATGTTAACATCAACGCTGCTGAAGTTGACATAGGCAAAGAAGGAACTCATGCGTGATAAAATTAAACTTCTAGATTGTATATATGAGTTTGAATATTTGAGAGTGACATATTAAACACGAAATTTTTGTTGTGTACAATATTCTAAAATTGTCAAATCGACGTTCGGCTGATAAGAAGTTTGTAAGAAAATTGTGTTAAAAGATTAGCTGTCATCAATAATTGAAACTTATGTTCTTATTTTTGTCTTTTTGTAATTATATGATGCGTTTTTAGATTTAGCTTTCAAATTTTTATATTTTGTGCAACATTCTCTCCACCCACTCATGTATGTTTAGTCAACATCAATTGTGGAAAATATACTAACACAGTAAAACACACATTTATGAATATGTAAATCTTTTTTTGGGTCTTTCTTTTTAAAGAAAAAATGATTTAACACATTGCGCCAGTTCCGTACGTAACTATAATGTACATGTACATATTTTAGTAGAAAAAAAAAAAGAATAAATTCAGATAATATGCCGCGGAGTCACGAGAATTTGACGGTAAACTCACACGACGATGTGAGTAACATATAACAAAGATATAATAAAAGTCATGAAGATTAAGAAAAACCATAAATCAATAAGACCAACGTGTATCAGAATTAAATTCAACTGAATAAATATATAGATGTTCTTTTTTTGAGAGACCGATATGTACATGCCTAGTATATATAAACCCTGAAAAAGTATAGCTAATCTTTTATATTCATTAAAGTGACCTACTGACCTTACAGAAAAATACGTTATTAAACAAAACCGAAGTCGTCATAACGTCATCCCTTAATGGTCAAGAATCGAACGTTTTGAGTTCGAATTCGAATTTTATAAGACCTTGATGTGTCATAGTGATATAGACAACTGCAATATATAAAGAGGCTTTAACGTAATCATATATATTCTAAGGTATTAAGCCAAATAGGCAAATACGATCAAAGTTTAATTATACCACTCATTTGGTTATTGGAAAAGACAAAACAATAGATAAGCGGTACATGGATGAAAATAGGAATTGCATTACACAAATACAAATATTGGTACGTATAAAATACCTAGATACGACGAGCATACATATATGGAAGTAATACAATATTATCGAGTCGCACCTTGGTGGTAATTAGCCATCACTGACTGACCTTGCTGCTGTTGCGGTAAAAGCGGTAACGACTGCGGCTGAGACTGAGTTATTTGCTTATTGTTCCTTTTCCTCTTCTTTTCGTAGCTCACGCCACGTGATTTAGCCTGAAAATCTCTAACCTCCCTGAGGAAAATCCTGACGGAACGTGAGCCAAAAGGGCTAGTCTCGGGAGCTCCACCGTTCTCCTCATAGGCAGCACGGAGACGGCCGATGAGGGCGTCTAGTGAGCCCCATGCTTGTCGGAGAGGACAAGGACAAGGAGCCGGAGGATTTGGGAGGCCAAAGAAGGCGCAGTTTTGGTGGTGGACTTTGGTTTTGCCAAACTGGTCAAGGTAACGCAGAAACTCTAGGACGTGTGCGCCGCTGCAAGACGCTAGAGAGAGCGGCGGACGGTGATTTCGGATGTATTGGCAGAAAGTGTTCCAGTCACGGCGTTTTTGGTTTTCATAGCGGCTAGAGGAGGGTGGAGAAGAAGAAGAAGAAGGAGTTTGTGTCAAGAGACTGGTATTAGGGTTCTTGTTGTTGTGGTTTTGAGAGATCAAATCCATAGCTTTTCAGATGTTTCCAAACTAGGGTTCTTTCTCTAGATTTTGAGTGATTTAGGGCAAAAATTAGGTTTTTAGTTATTTTTGATAAATAATTTCTTGCAAAAATAGTTAAAAGACAGAGATAGAAAGAGGAATTGGATACTTCTTTGTACTACCAAGTGATGAGGTAGGTGATACAAAAAAAGGATATATTCAGTGATGATGATGGTGGTTGATGTTGTGCAAAAATGGGGAGGCAAAGAGGAACAACCTGCAAAATAAGAAGAGACCTCTCTCTTGCTTTTGTCAAAATGAGAGATAAAAATGGAATTTTTATTTTTCCCTTTTTTTTCTTTAGTACTGTATACTATAGATAGAAAAGATGGGTGGAAAAATACAGACACAAATGTCCATATATATATATAGCTGCAAAAACATCACAAGGTCATTTATAGAGAAAGAGAAAGAGATGAGAGTCGTGAGACTGATCATCAGAAATCATAAAGTTTCCATTTAAGACACAATAGAGAAATAGGAGAAGGGGACTTTGTGTTACACAGTGTGTAAAAGGGTAATTCTATAGAGAGAGACATAGACCAATGGGTCGACTGGAGAAAGAGAAAAACAAACTTATGATCTTTTTTTTTATCTGTCACTATTTTTCTTACTTTTCTTTTTATTATCCGTGATTCCGGAGTCAAAGTTCAAACTGTTTATTACATATATTTTTTTTTATATAGCCATATAGGTAACATAAATCATAAATGGGTTATATATTTTTGATAAAGGGTTTTTATATAAAGACAAATTCTTAGGGGTGGCTTACTGTACGTAAAAGGTAATGATTTGATATCAGCATCACGTTTATTGTCTACAAAGCATTATCATTATCTCTTTTAAATTCAAAACTTGTTTAAATCGTTCGTTTATTTATCTGTGTTGTATATCGTCGATTGTTTTTAATCTCGTGGAGACGTGGACCAAAATATATTACTCCGTTGTTTCATTCTCAATCTATCTTTTTTAGTATCTTTCTTAATCTTCAGTATTTAGTTAAAAAAAGAGATTAAAAAATTTCGGTTTTAGATGACATGTTCAAATAATATATTTGTTTTCGTCGTAGTAGGATAAAAATTAAAGTCATTTCACGGTCTGTGAATTCAGTTAAAGGTAAGGAATAGTTCTAATTCCTCACTAAAGGTTTTTCATTTGTGAACCAACAAAATAGATCAGGTGCAACCTTATACAGTCCAGGAAAAAAAGAAAAAACCTTACACAGTCCAACATGAAATTACTTAAAAGTTAAAACCAAGCCTTCTCTTGTAGCGTCGAGCTTAAAACATTTTCTGAAAATATATAAAAAAGCAATGAATCAAAAAGAGTTAAGAAATTAAAAAACCAAAGCACATCACTAGATGAAAAGCAAAATACCTCAAAGCAAGAGAGTACATATTCCACGTCAACGTCTGAGATTTGGTGGTGTAGAACAATCCTGATTCTGTTATTAGTAGAGACAATAGTTAGTTATACCATTAATTACATTAATTACTACCGCTAATGGGGCTACTCATCTAGTCCAGGCCTATGGCCCATTAAAAATTCACCATGCAAACTGTATTCGAGTGGAATACAGAAAGTATATGACAAAAAAGAGTGTACATGTACCTGAATGTAGCTTGGGGTAAGACAAGCACACCGACATCTTCCAAGCTCTTACATGCATCTTCTGCTCCAAATTTTGGATCCTCTGGTATATCTACGTATATCTGCACCAGACGATAAGAGTGTGTTAAGAATCATATAATTTCTCAGTATCCTCCTAAGATATAAGCTACGCTACCGGTTACCGGTGTAACCAATCACTCATTTCATCCACTTACAATGTTGGTTTCCACTGCTGCGACGTTTACTCTGAACCGTTCAATCCGGTTCAGTCCTTCTGGTAACGTACGAAATCGAAAACCAAAATTAACACCGGTTAGCACTCTCATATTCAGTTTTAAGATTCCGGATAAGAATATATACACCGGAAAATAACGATTACCTGCCAAGATCTTGGCTTTCTTGTGGTCATCGCCAAGCTTGGGGACGTTTTCATTGAGAGCCACCAATGCTGCGGCGCAGAGCACGCCGACCTGTCTCATTCCTCCGCCTAATGTTTTCCTCAACCACCTTGCCTACATTTCAACAACTAATTACTTGAACCGGACTTTAAAAAATGGTATTCGCCGTTTTAATTCGATTCAGAGCTACAGCTACTTACTTTAGTGATGAACTCTTTGCTTCCCACGATTACCGAACCAACTGGTGCACCTATACCTTCGGACAAACAAATCTAGTGCATCAAAGTGACCGGTTTAGATTTCAACCGTAATTTTATAACAATAAAAAAACGTTACATAGCACGGTTTTAATGATAAGTCATACCGAGACAGAATCTGCTGCTTGAACAATCCTCTTCACCGGAACTCCAAGTGCCTGTGAAATCAAGATCGAAAAAGATCAACTCAAAAGTATAAGCAAATGCATTTAATTATGAAAACGAAGTACATATTGAAATGTTTGTATACTAACCACAGAAGCGTTGAAGATCCTAGCTCCATCGATGTGAAGCTTTAAACCATGTTTCTTGGCAAATTCGCCCACTTTGTCTATATATTCTACAGGCAGGCATCTACCTCCACGGCTACATCAACAGACACCGGATTTGTCAAACGCCAATGTCAAGATAGCAAAGAGTCATATTATACAACCGGAATTTCTAATTCTCTTAAAATATTGTACCTCTGTCTAACCATGACAGCCAAAACCGGTTTTAAAATGATTTGAACTAAACCGAATACTTATTATCTTTTGGCAAGCTAGGTTAAATGTTGTAACCTAAAAATAAGAAACACTTTGCTTGAGTGTTCTCAAGACATATAAGCTTAGTAACCGGATGATGAAGATCTCCTTTCGGACCCCTCACGGCAGCTTCAATAGAACCAATCACCATCGTACCGTCTTCTTCGTTCTTCACCGTCCTCGGATGCACACCACCAAGGCTTGAAACGCCCCCGTTTTCGTATATATGAATGTGAGAGTCATCTCCGAGAATCACTTCACTCCCTCTCTCATCACAATGGATCAACACGCTTATCAGATTCGCCATTGTTCCCGACGGAACAAACATCGCCGCCTCTTTTCCGGCGATCTCAGCCATCTCTTTCTCCAAACGCATGGCGGTTGGATCGCTCCCCAAAACGTCGTCGTCTACTTCCGCTTTTGCCATCGCTGAACGCATCGACTCGGTTGGTTTAGTCACCGTGTCGGACCGGAGATCAACGGTTCTAACTGAAGTTGGCGTTACCATCTTGATTTTGGCTAACTGAGTCGGATTATAACCAAAATATATCAAAATAAAAAGATCCTGTTAGAATTAGACTCGAATAAATAATATAAATACCGAATCACTTGAGTTATCAATTAATCATACCAAGAATTTTTTTCTGTAAAGGCTATGCTTCTTTTGTTTTCTTGGCGAAGTGATGTGTTTCGAGTGACTTAAAATGGGCAAAGAGAGAGAGAGAGTGTTGAGTGATCAAATCGATTACGAAATGACTTCACACAGGGAATCTCAGAGAAATAAGATCAGTCCAACCAAATAAGCGTTACATGCACATAATGACAAATTGGTAAAGTTGTCATAACATTTCTGCCTGATGTCTTCTTATATATAATCTAACATTTTTTTTATTGACATCTCTATTAACTTTTTATGTGAAAGTAAAAGTATTATATGGTAAAATATAATAGAAAAGTTATACTTGGTAAGTAAGAAAATCTGTATTAATATATGGTAAACTATAAGTTATAACTTAGAAGAGAATCTGTATTTTTTTTTTTATAATGAGAATCTGTATTAGTTAACTATAAAGGTTATAATTTATAAGTAAGATGATCTGTATCATATGGTACATTATATAAAAAAGTTAATATATAAGTAAGAAAATCTGTATTATGTAGTAAAGTAGAAGAAAAAAATATAATTTATAAGTAAGAGAATCTGTATTATATGGTAAATTATGAGAAGGTTATAATTTATAAGTAAGAAAATCTGTATTATATGGTAAACTATATAAAAAAGTTATAATTTATAAGTAAGAGAATCTGTTCTGTTAAAAATATATATGAGACCAGTTGTTGTAACATATAGAATTAAATGAATTATTAGTGTTTGCGTGGTCTAATGGATTTATGTCTCATCGCGAACGTGGTTTTGTTTTCAGCAGTTTACTCTGTATTTCTGAAATAGAAAGCAACTACAAAACACACATTTTATATGTGACTATTACTCGACGAATTGTGTATGCGTTGGCTATTTTGGAAAATCATATTGGCACATCCAAAATTCCCCAATACTACAAGTCTACAACTAAATTATGCTCGTATATTAAAACTTCACATCCTCCAAATTCATCTCATAATCTATGAAGAAGATGATTAACATAAACCACATTGACTAATAAGCGCGAGACATGCAACAACAACAACGACACGAGATAGAGTCGTGTATAGTGGGTGTACACTGTACATACGTCATCAAACATCAATCAATTATGTCTTGACTGGCGATGGTATTTTAACGTTTAATGTATCATCATCTATGATGCTTTCGGTTTTGGTTTTGGATAAAGGTATTATTCTATATGAAAAACGTAGAATGATTATCATTTCCTACTTGTTAAATTTAATTGATTGATGATGAAAACAACATTATTGTTGCATCTAATATTTATAATCTAACATCTAATATTTAATCTAACATCTAATATTTATAATCTTCAGAAAACTGAAAGTGTAAATATGTGATTTTTTTTTTGGTGTGAACCAAAGTGGTCTATATATATATATATTGCCTAATAACTAGCCCGGACATGGTTTCTTTTGTTTGGGCGAATCATTGATCAAGAAAATGATATAATTCCGAATAATGTTTTTGTTTGATAAATTCTCAATAATGTTGTTTTCATATCTATGATCTCTACAAATACTATTATATATTCATGTCTAACAAATTTAGTCTCTAATTAAATAGATATACGGGTGGATAAGCATACCATATAAGCTTTAAAGAAATCATTTGAAGACGACACAAATAAGATCTCCGCAAAGACAGGTTATATAAGCCAAACTTAGTATTAAATAAAATCAGGCATCTTAACAACCTTTATAGATGATCCATTATTTACTAATCTAAAGCAGATATATAACTCAATTATTATTAGAGATGGGTTAGGTTATAAACTTATAAAGCATGCCACATGCACATACTTTAATGGACAGACAATTCAATAGTGTAAGAGTTTATCGTAAAAGTCATTTGAAAACTACTTAAAGTCTCTTCTAATAATAAATATAAATAATCACATCAATTATATATACTACGACCTATGTTTATCACTAATTATATACATCGTTTGTGGTCGATAATAAGGCATCTTTACAATAAGGACATGTTGAGCATGTTTTTTTCTGCGTTTGTACTTATAATATGCTATCATGAAATCGTTAAAACTATAGTTTTATAATATGCTTACATAGTACCATTTAGTGCAGGTGATATGTAATTGCACATTAAACAGACAATTAGTACTAATAATTTGCTAAACCGAATAAATTCAACGGCAGTATAACACGTGGAGAAATCTAACGCCGCGGTTAGTTAATCGAGTGCGGTTACTTGCTTGGCTTTTGCTTCTGGAAGCTTGACTTTTTTTTGAAACAGAATACTATTTCAGTTTAACCTCCTCAAACGGAATATTCTCTCTCTCTCTCTCTCTCTCTCTCTCTCTCTTTTTATTTTATTTTAGTATTCTGATTCCTCTTATATAAACAAAGCAACCTCTCTGATTCTTGTGAGATTACTCTCAACTAGACGGGAAAAAAAAGAGGAGAATACTCCGATGACCGGAGATTTCGAATTTGAAAATAACTACCAGCTTTGCGACGAGATCGGCCGAGGTCGATTCGGAACCATCACTCGATGTTTCTCACCGGCGACTAAAGAGTTCTACGCATGCAAAACCATCGACAAGCGCGTCCTCATCGACGCGCTAGATCGCGAGTGTATCGAGACGGAGCCGAGGATCATGGCGATGTTACCGCCGCATCCAAACGTCGTCAGGATCTTCGATCTCTTCGAAACGGAGGATTCCCTCGCGATCGTCATGGAACTCGTCGATCCGCCGATAACGATCTACGATAGGCTGATCTCCGCCGGGGGACGGTTATCGGAATCGGAATCCGCCTCGTACGCGAAACAGATCCTCCGCGCGCTCGCTCATTGTCACCGGTGCGGCGTCGTTCACCGGGATGTGAAACCTGACAACGTCTTGGTCGATCTCGCAACCGGCGGAGTTAAGCTCTGCGATTTCGGATCGGCGGTTTGGTTAGGCGGAGAGACGGCGGAGGGAGTCGTGGGAACACCGTATTACGTGGCGCCGGAGGTTGTGATGGGGAGGAAGTACGACGAGAAGGTTGATATATGGAGCGCCGGTGTGGTGATCTACACGATGTTAGCTGGAGAGCCGCCGTTCAACGGTGAGACGGCGGAGGAGATCTTTGAATCGATACTAAGGGGGAATTTGAGGTTTCCGCCGAAGAAATTTGGATCAGTATCAGCAGAAGCGAAGGATCTATTGAGGAAGATGATCTGTCGCGATGTGTCCCGGAGATTTTCTGCCGACGATGCTCTTCGTAAGTTGCTCTCTCTCTCTCTCTCTCTCTCTCTCTCTCTGTTTTTCAAATTTCAGATTGATTTAATTTTGAGTGTTTAATGAAAATTGTATGCAGGTCATCCATGGGTGATGAACGTTGGAAACCTCCAAAGCAATTAGTTGAATTGAAAGCTCATTACGATATATGATTAGTAGAGTGGTGGTACTGGTACTATAGAGAAGTGTTTTGTGTGTATATATGCTCGATTCGTATCGAGTAGTCAAACGTAGCTGTGTTTTTTTTTTTTAATAACAATCCTACGGTTTTGGCACTAGAGAAAGTTGCGTAATTGATAAGCATTTTGTAATTACGATTCGGAATAAAAATGATTTTGAGATTATGGTTTGTGTCAGTTGTTGGGTCGAAATCCGAATCCGAAAAGATAGATGGTAAAAGAGATATTAGAACAGACTTTATATTGATTGCGCTTGGTGTCGCACTTCCGGCCCGTTTTCAGCGAAATAAATTAGGAAGGTTGTGTTAATTAGTAACTTTTTTTTTGTCGACAATTTTTAATTAGTAACAGTTGTGTTAGATCAAGTTGTATAAATTGATCTAATTATGACAAATAATTATAATTATTCTAAATTATATTAAAGTGTTTAACAAACCACCAATATATGTTGCCAAAAAAATAAAAATAAATAATAACTAAAATAACACAAATATAGTATAGGATCCAATAATGTTAAGTAAAATATTTTATTATTATTATTAATATTATTGGATCCATCAATAGTAAAAAAGAAAATAAGAATCCTAAACCTCCTTTTCACAATCACAAAATCTTAAACCTCTTTTTCACAATCACAAAAACCTAAATGTTTGTTCTATAAATATAATTTATATTTACGATCTAGCAAATCAACGAACATATTTTATTTAATAGTTGATACTTTGATATAAAGAGCAGAGACAAAATGGGCATCACAAATACTTTCGTGACTTTTTTACTCTTGATAATATTGACAGTTTTTATGTCCAATTACAACATCTTGGCTTCAAGTAAGTTTTTATTGCTATGCAGTTAATTTCTAATCATGTTTCATCATTTCAAGAACATTGATATGCATGAGTGTACATAAATAATATAAATATGCATATATATGATATTCATGTGGGCTGATATTGTGGACATACATGCAGAGATCAAACCTACAGGGAGAATTCGTGATTAATGCAAGAATACTTGTTCGGCAGCGTACGAAAACGGTAAATGTAACGCGAATTGTAAAAAAGCTGGGTTCTCATCCGGACGACGTGTTACTTCTTCTCCTTTCATAAACAAATGTTGTTGCAACAAGTGATATACACTAATCTTACCTTGGATTATATGGTTTTTACCTTTTTCATAAATTAAATGAAATTTATTATTATATTTTTAGCAATCAAACATATGTAGTAGTACTATCACCATGCACAAGTCGATTAGCATACTCTTATTGCTAATTATTCAATTATTACGACAAGTTATTGATTTAAATATCGGACTGATGTCATTATTGACACACCGCGTCAAGGTCTTTTTTTTTTGAGAAATTAAAAAAATCATAAATCTTATGTAGATGCTTGGTTTTAACTTTATTAGTGCTAGTAAGGAGAGATGAACCATTGATGTGTGTATGCTCTTGATTCGGATGGTCAACGTAGCTGAGAATTGTTTGAAAATATTTTGTAAACAATTTTGAACAAAAGGGAACTTTAGGAGGTTGGTTTAAAAAGTAAAAATCAGTCTTATAAAAAACTTGGTGAACAAATTCATAGGCGGTGAAAATTTCTAATTTTAATGCAAATGTTTAAAATGGAGTTCAAAGTCTTCTCTAAACTTGTATATGATTCTCAGATAATTCGACAAAATTAGTATAGAATTTTAGTCTAGGATCCAATCAATTTTTTTTTTTTTTAAAGGTCAACCTTTGTTTTTAAACAAATGAAAAAAAGAAGAAGTTCTATATGTAAGAATAGTCATAAAAACAAAAATATCTTTTAGTCACCAAAAATATTGTTTAGTATATGTGGAAGAACCACCAATGTTAAGAAATAATTTTTAGTCAAAAATATATTATTAGCATCTATTAAAGATGCATCAATGGTAACTAAAAAGAATTGTAATTTGTTTTTTGAACCACAAAATCCCAAATGCTCTATTTATAGAGCATGCACTTACAATCTAGAAAATCACATAACAGATTTATCCAATATTATACTTCATTATAATTGATAACTTGATATATACAGTATACTACACGCAAGAAAATGGGCATCACAAATACTTCATTGATTTTTTTACTCTTGATAGTATTGGCAGCTTCTTTGTCGAGTTACAATGTCTTGGCTTCAGGTAACATTTTTATCTATATGTTGTTGTTTGCTAATATAGGTTTCATCATTTGAAAGAAAGAACATTGATATATATATATATATATATATATATATATA
>NC_025703.1:1588776-1663953 GCF_000633955.1 Camelina sativa
CACTAATCTTACCTTGGATTATATGGTTTTTACCTTTTTCATAAATTAAATGAAATTTATTATTATATTTTTAGCAATCAAACATATGTAGTAGTACTATCACCATGCACAAGTCGATTAGCATACTCTTATTGCTAATTATTCAATTATTACGACAAGTTATTGATTTAAATATCGGACTGATGTCATTATTGACACACCGCGTCAAGGTCTTTTTTTTTTGAGAAATTAAAAAAATCATAAATCTTATGTAGATGCTTGGTTTTAACTTTATTAGTGCTAGTAAGGAGAGATGAACCATTGATGTGTGTATGCTCTTGATTCGGATGGTCAACGTAGCTGAGAATTGTTTGAAAATATTTTGTAAACAATTTTGAACAAAAGGGAACTTTAGGAGGTTGGTTTAAAAAGTAAAAATCAGTCTTATAAAAAACTTGGTGAACAAATTCATAGGCGGTGAAAATTTCTAATTTTAATGCAAATGTTTAAAATGGAGTTCAAAGTCTTCTCTAAACTTGTATATGATTCTCAGATAATTCGACAAAATTAGTATAGAATTTTAGTCTAGGATCCAATCAATTTTTTTTTTTTTTAAAGGTCAACCTTTGTTTTTAAACAAATGAAAAAAAGAAGAAGTTCTATATGTAAGAATAGTCATAAAAACAAAAATATCTTTTAGTCACCAAAAATATTGTTTAGTATATGTGGAAGAACCACCAATGTTAAGAAATAATTTTTAGTCAAAAATATATTATTAGCATCTATTAAAGATGCATCAATGGTAACTAAAAAGAATTGTAATTTGTTTTTTGAACCACAAAATCCCAAATGCTCTATTTATAGAGCATGCACTTACAATCTAGAAAATCACATAACAGATTTATCCAATATTATACTTCATTATAATTGATAACTTGATATATACAGTATACTACACGCAAGAAAATGGGCATCACAAATACTTCATTGATTTTTTTACTCTTGATAGTATTGGCAGCTTCTTTGTCGAGTTACAATGTCTTGGCTTCAGGTAACATTTTTATCTATATGTTGTTGTTTGCTAATATAGGTTTCATCATTTGAAAGAAAGAACATTGATATATATATATATATATATATATATATATATACATATCTATATATGATTGTATATGATATTCATGAATTTGTGGTGACTTTGTGGATATGTAGAGATCAAACCAACAGGGAGAATCGATGATATGTGCAAGACTACTTGTTCGCCAACGTACGGAAATGGTAAATGTGGGGCTGACTGTAGGAAGACTGGGTTTGCATCCGGACAATGTGCTACTTCTGGTCCTTTCGAAAACAAATGTTGTTGCACCAAATGATAAAAACCAATCTTTATCTTTGCAATTAGCATTGATATGTGTTTTTTGTTTTTTGTTTTGATTTGCCATGAACCAAAAATGCAATAAAAAAAGATATAATTATATTATCTTATGTCTTTCTAATCAAAAATACCAAGTATACACTCTATATCAGTCTATCCAACTATCACAATGCACAAGTTTTTTTTAAAGAGAAATTATATTAAAAAAAAAAATCATAAACTTTATTTAGATATATGCTTGGTTTAACTTTATTTAGTCTCTAATTATTTTCCTAGTTACTAAGATGGTTTATAAGTCGAGTTACAATGCTATGGAGGAAGTAATTAAGAGAATGTGCTTATATTTTAATATATGAAGCAATTGGCTTATGGTTATGGTTAATCAACACTAAAACTAGTGTAAAAGTTTTATATATCCATCATAATGATGTTCACATTCATATAAAAGTTTTTAAAATTGTCTAAAGAAGAACGCATATGGTGTAGTTAAGATTCATGACATGTTTACTTTAATTAGTGCTAGCTAGTAAGGAGAGATGAGCCATCAATGTGTGTGTATGCTCGATTCGGATGGTCAACATAGCTGAGCCATTGTCCATTGATGTGTGTAGTATGCTTGGTTTGGATGGTCAGAGTTGTTTGAAAACATTTTGTAAACGATTGTGAATAAATTATCTTTAGGAGGGTAGTTTAAAAAGGTAAAAACTCATCTAAAACTTGGAAAATTTCACCAAAAAAAATTCATCAACTGCATGGATGCGGTGGAAATTTCTAATTTTCAATGAAAATGCTCAAAATGGAGTTCTTACTATTTTCTAGACATGTATATGATTCTCAGATAATTTGATAAAGTTAGTATATGATTTTATTTTAGCATCCGGTCAACCTTATTTTTTTTTCTAAAAGGTTAACCTTAGTTTTTAAACAAATTAAAAAAAAAAGTTTTGTATGTAAAAATAGTCATAAAAATTTAAATATCTTCTAGTCAGAAAAAATATTGTTTAGTATTTGTGGAAGAGCCAGCAATGTTAAGAAATATATTATTAGTATATATGAAAGAAGCATCAATGGTAACAAAAAAAGAATTGTAAACTTTTTTTTTGAACCCCAAAAACCTAAATGCCCTATAAATAGAGCTTGCAATTACAATCTAAAAAATCACATAACAGATTTGTCCAATATTATACTATATTATAGTAGATAACTTGATATATAGAGTATACTACAATCAAGAAAATGTGCATCACAAAGACTTCAGTGACCTTTTTACTCTTGATAGTATTGGCAGCTTCTTTGTCGAGTTACAACGTCTTGGCTTCAGGTAACATTTTTATTTCTATGCTGTTTTTTACTAATGTAAGTTTCATCATTTTAAATCAAAGAACATTGACATATCCATAATCTATATATGATTGTATATGATATTTATGCATGTGTGGTGACTTTGTGGATATGCAGAGATCAAACCAACAGGGAGAATCGATGATATGTGTCCGACTACTTGTTCGGCAACGTACGGGAATGGTAAATGTAAGGTAGACTGTATGAAGGTTGGGTTTGCATCCGGAAAATGTGCTACTTCTGATATTTTTAAAAACAAATGTTGTTGCACCAAGTGATCATAAAAACCAATATTTGTCTTTGCAATTGGCATTGATAATATGTTTTTTTTTTTTTTGCCATGATGAACCACAAATGCAATAAAATTATAATATAATTATCTTATTTTATGTCTTTCTAATCAAAAGTACCAAGTATACACTCTATATAAGTCTATTCAACTATCACCATGCATAAGTTTTATTTTTAAGAGAAATTCTATATAAAAAAATCATAAAATTTATTTAGATATATGCTTGGTTTAATTTTATTTAGATTCTAATTATTTTCCTAGTTACTAAGATGATTTTTAAGAAATCCAAAAATTTCCTTACTCTCTGTTATGGAAAACAATATTATTGTGTGTTTGATATACATATTTTAAGAACAAAATACTCTAACCATAGTGGGATTGAGACTTAAAAACAATTGCACAATAATCATTGTTACATATGTAAATAATAAGTCATTCATGGATGATGATCAACTTTAATAGGAGATGACAAAAGCAATTAATTATTTGCAGCTATGTGGTTTCGATATGATTAAGGTTTAATTAGAGTAAATTAAGAGTGTGGCAATATATATATAAGTATGCTCGATTCTAATAGAGTTGATTGATCTAGACAAGAATTTTCTTGTTCGTAAATGCTATGGAGGAAGTAATTAAGAGAATGTGCTTATATTTTAATATATGAAGCAATTGGCTTATGGTTATGGTTAATCAACACTAAAACTCTGATGCGTACTTTTATATATCCATCATAATGATGTTCACATTCATAAAAAAAGTTTTTAAAATCGTCTAAAGAAGAACGCATATGGTGTAGTTAAGATTCATGACATGTTTACTTTAATTAGTGCTAGCTAGTAAGGAGAGATGAGTCATCGATGTGTGTGTATGCTCGATTCGGATGGTCAACATAGCTGAGCCATTGTCCATTGATGTGTGTGGTATGCTTGGTTTGGATGGTCAGAGTTGTTTGAAAACATTTTGTAAACGATTGTGAATAAATTATCTTTAGGAGGGTAGTTTAAAAAAGTAAAAACTCATCTAAAACTTGGAAAATTTCACCAAAAAAAATTCATCAACTGCATGGATGCGGTGGAAATTTCTAATTTTCAATGAAAATGTTCAAAATGGAGTTCTTACTATTTTCTAGACATGTATATGATTCTCAGATAATTTGATAAAGTTAGTATATGATTTTATTTTAGCATCCGGTCAACCTTATTTTTTTTTCTAAAAGGTTAACCTTAGTTTTTAAACAAATTAAAAAAAAAAGTTTTGTATGTAAAAATAGTCATAAAAATTTAAATATCTTCTAGTCAGAAAAAATATTGTTTAGTATTTGTGGAAGAGCCAGCAATGTTAAGAAATATATTATTAGTATATATGAAAGAAGCATCAATGGTAACAAAAAAAGAATTGTAAACTTTTTTTTTGAACCCCAAAAACCTAAATGCCCTATAAATAGAGCTTGCAATTACAATCTAAAAAATCACATAACAGATTTGTCCAATATTATACTATATTATAGTAGATAACTTGATATATAGAGTATACTACAATCAAGAAAATGTGCATCACAAAGACTTCAGTGACCTTTTTACTCTTGATAGTATTGGCAGCTTCTTTGTCGAGTTACAACGTCTTGGCTTCAGGTAACATTTTTATTTCTATGCTGTTTTTTACTAATGTAAGTTTCATCATTTTAAATCAAAGAACATTGACATATCCATAATCTATATATGATTGTATATGATATTTATGCATGTGTGGTGACTTTGTGGATATGCAGAGATCAAACCAACAGGGAGAATCGATGATATGTGTCCGACTACTTGTTCGGCAACGTACGGGAATGGTAAATGTAAGGTAGACTGTATGAAGGTTGGGTTTGCATCCGGACAATGTGCTACTTCTGATATTTTTAAAAACAAATGTTGTTGCACCAAGTGATCATAAAAACCAATATTTGTCTTTGCAATTGGCATTGATAATATGTTTTTTTTTTTTTTGCCATGATGAACCACAAATGCAATAAAATTATAATATAATTATCTTATTTTATGTCTTTCTAATCAAAAGTACCAAGTATACACTCTATATAAGTCTATTCAACTATCACCATGCATAAGTTTTATTTTTAAGAGAAATTCTATATAAAAAAATCATAAAATTTATTTAGATATATGCTTGGTTTAATTTTATTTAGATTCTAATTATTTTCCTAGTTACTAAGATGATTTTTAAGAAATCCAAAAATTTCCTTACTCTCTGTTATGGAAAACAATATTATTGTGTGTTTGATATACATATTTTAAGAACAAAATACTCTAACCATAGTGGGATTGAGACTTAAAAACAATTGCACAATAATCATTGTTACATATGTAAATAATAAGTCATTCATGGATGATGATCAATTTAAATAGGAGACAACAAAAGCAATTAATTATTTGCAGCTATGTGGTTTCGATATGATTAATGTTTAATTAGAGTAAATTAAGAGTGTGGCAATATATATATAAGTATGCTCGATTCTAATAGAGTTGATTGATCTAGACAAGAATTTTCTTGTTCGTAAATGCTATGGAGGAAGTAATTAAGAGAATGTGCTTATATTTTAATATATGAAGCAATTGGCTTATGGTTATGGTTAATCAACACTAAAACTCTGATGCGTACTTTTATATATCCATCATAATGATGTTCACATTCATAAAAAAAGTTTTTAAAATCGTCTAAAGAAGAACGCATATGGTGTAGTTAAGATTCATGACATGTTTACTTTAATTAGTGCTAGCTAGTAAGGAGAGATGAGTCATCGATGTGTGTGTATGCTCGATTCGGATGGTCAACATAGCTGAGCCATTGTCCATTGATGTGTGTGGTATGCTTGGTTTGGATGGTCAGAGTTGTTTGAAAACATTTTGTAAACGATTGTGAATAAATTATCTTTAGGAGGGTAGTTTAAAAAAGTAAAAACTCATCTAAAACTTGGAAAATTTCACCAAAAAAAATTCATCAACTGCATGGATGCGGTGGAAATTTCTAATTTTCAATGAAAATGTTCAAAATGGAGTTCTTACTATTTTCTAGACATGTATATGATTCTCAGATAATTTGATAAAGTTAGTATATGATTTTATTTTAGCATCCGGTCATCCTTATTTTTTTTTCTAAAAGGTTAACCTTAGTTTTTAAACAAATTAAAAAAAAGTTTTGTATGTAAAAATAGTCATAAAAATTTAAATATCTTCTAGTCAGAAAAAATATTGTTTAGTACTTGTGGAAGAGCCAGCAATGTTAAGAAATATATTATTAGTATATATGAAAGAAGCATCAATGGTAACAAAAAAAGAATTGTAAACTTTTTTTTTGAACCCCAAAAACCTAAATGCCCTATAAATAGAGCTTGCAATTACAATCTAAAAAATCACATAACAGATTTGTCCAATATTATACTATATTATAGTAGATAACTTGATATATAGAGACTTCAGTGACCTTTTTACTCTTGATAGTATTGGCAGCTTCTTTGTCGAGTTACAACGTCTTGGCTTCAGGTAACATTTTTATTTCTATGCTGTTTTTTACTAATGTAAGTTTCTATCATTTTAAATCAAAGAACATTGACATATCCATAATCTATATATGATTGTATATGATATTTATGCATGTGTGGTGACTTTGTGGATATGCAGAGATCAAACCAACAGGGAGAATCGATGATATGTGTCCGACTACTTGTTCGGCAACGTACGGGAATGGTAAATGTAAGGTAGACTGTATGAAGGTTGGGTTTGCATCCGGAAAATGTGCTACTTCTGATATTTTTAAAAACAAATGTTGTTGCACCAAGTGATCATAAAAACCAATATTTGTCTTTGCAATTGGCATTGATAATATGTTTTTTTCTTTTTGCCATGATGAACCACAAATGCAATAAAATTATAATATAATTATCTTATTTTATGTCTTTCTAATCAAAAGTACCAAGTATACACTCTATATAAGTCTATTCAACTATCACCATGCATAAGTTTTATTTTTAAGAGAAATTCTATATAAAAAAATCATAAAATTTATTTAGATATATGCTTGGTTTAATTTTATTTAGATTCTAATTATTTTCCTAGTTACTAAGATGATTTTTAAGAAATCCAAAAATTTCCTTACTCTCTGTTATGGAAAACAATATTATTGTGTGTTTGATATACATATTTTAAGAACAAAATACTCTAACCATAGTGGGATTGAGACTTAAAAACAATTGCACAATAATCATTGTTACATATGTAAATAATAAGTCATTCATGGATGATGATCAACTTTAATAGGAGATGACAAAAGCAATTAATTATTTGCAGCTATGTGGTTTCGATATGATTAAGGTTTAATTAGAGTAAATTATGAGTGTGGCAATGTATATATAAGTATGCTCGATTTTAATAGAGTTGATTGATCTAGACAAGAATTTTCTTGTTCGTAAATGCTATGAAGGAAGTAATTAAGAGAATGTGCTTATATTTTAATATATGAAGCAATTGGCTTATGGTTATGGTTAATCAACACTAAAACTCTGATGCGTACTTTTATATATCCATCATAATGATGTTCACATTCATATAAAAGTTTTTAAAATCGTCTAAAGAAGAACGCATATGGTGTAGTTAAGATGCACGACATGTTTACTTTAATTAGTGCTAGCTAGTAAGGAGAGATGAGCCATCGATGTGTGTGTATGCTCGATTCGGATGGTCAACATAGCTGAGCCATTGTCCATTGATGTGTGTGGTATGCTTGGTTTGGATGGTCAGAGTTGTTTGAAAACATTTTGTAAACGATTGTGAACAAATTATCTTTAGGAGGGTAGTTTAAAAAAGTAAAAATTCATCTAAAACTTGGAAAATTTCACCAAAAAAAATTCATCAACTGCATGGATGCGGTGGAAATTTCTAATTTTCAATGAAAATGCTCAAAATGGAGTTCTTACTATTTTCTAGACATGTATATGATTCTCAGATAATTTGATAAAGTTAGTATATGATTTTATTTTAGCATCCGGTTAACCTTATTTTTTTTTTCTAAAAGGTTAACCTTAGTTTTTAAACAAATTAAAAAAAAAAGTTTTGTATGTAAAAATAGTCATAAAAATTTAAATATCTTCTAGTCAGAAAAAATATTGTTTAGTATTTGTGGAAGAGCCAGCAATGTTAAGAAATATATTATTAGTATATATGAAAGAAGCATCAATGGTAACAAAAAAAGAATTGTAAACTTTTTTTTTGAACCCCAAAAACCTAAATGCCCTATAAATAGAGCTTGCAATTACAATCTAAAAAATCACATAACAGATTTGTCCAATATTATACTATATTATAGTAGATAACTTGATATATAGAGTATACTACAATCAAGAAAATGTGCATCACAAAGACTTCAGTGACCTTTTTACTCTTGATAGTATTGGCAGCTTCTTTGTCGAGTTACAACGTCTTGGCTTCAGGTAACATTTTTATTTCTATGCTGTTTTTTACTAATGTAAGTTTCATCATTTTAAATCAAAGAACATTGACATATCCATAATCTATATATGATTGTATATGATATTTATGCATGTGTGGTGACTTTGTGGATATGCAGAGATCAAACCAACAGGGAGAATCGATGATATGTGCCCGACTACTTGTTCGTCAACGTACGGGAATGGTAAATGTAAGGTAGACTGTATGAAGGTTGGGTTTGCATCCGGACAATGTGCTACTTCTGATATTTTTAAAAACAAATGTTGTTGCACCAAGTGATCATAAAAACCAATATTTGTCTTTGCAATTAGCATTGATAATATGTTTTTTTCTTTTTGCCATGATGAACCACAAATGCAATAATATTATAATATAATTATCTTATTTTATGTCTTTCTAATCAAAAGTACCAAGTATACACTCTATATAAGTCTATTCAACTATCACCATGCATAAGTTTTATTTTTAAGAGAAATTCTATATAAAAAAATCATAAAATTTATTTAGATATATGCTTGGTTTAATTTTATTTAGATTCTAATTATTTTCCTAGTTACTAAGATGATTTTTAAGAAATCCAAAAATTTCCTTACTCTCTGTTATGGAAAACAATATTATTGTGTGTTTGATATACATATTTTAAGAACAAAATACTCTAACCATAGTGGGATTGGGACTTAAAAACAATTGCACAATAATCATTGTTACATATGAAAATAATAAGTCATCCATGGATGATGATCAACTTTAATAGGAGATGACAAAAGCAATTAATTATTTGCAGCTATGTGGTTTCGATATGATTAAGGTTTAATTAGAGTAAATTAAGAGTGTGGCAATGTATATATAAGTATGCTCGATTTTAATAGAGTTGATTGATCTAGACAAGAATTCGTAAATGCTATGGAGGAAGTAATTAAGAGAATGTGCTTATATTGTAATATATGAAGCAATTGGCTTATGGTTATGGTTAATCAACACTTAAATTCTAATGCGTACTTTTATATATCCATCATAATAATGTTCACATTCATATAAAAGTTTTGAAATCGTCTAAAGAAAAATGCATATGGTATAGTTAAGATTCATGACATATTTATTTTAATTAGTGCTAGCTAGTAAGAAGGGTGGATTCGCATTCTGACAATGTGCTACTTGTGATATTTTTGCAAACAAATGTTTGTTGCACCAAGTGATTATCAAAACCAATTGTCTTTTCATTTAGCATTGATATGTTTTTTTGTTTTCTCTCTTTTAATTTGCCATGATGAACCCCAAATACAATTAAAAAAAAACATATTATAATTATTTTATTCTATGTCTTTCTAATCAAAAGAACCAAATATACACTACATCATCCATATCCGACTGTCACCATGCTAATCGAGTCGCATCATTAGTATTAGATGTGTGTAACAATTTCTCTAAACTAGTAAAATAAAAACTGGTAATTAAAAAAGAGAGATCTTTATAAATAAAAAAAATAGAAAAGAGAGAGATATTTATCTTGGTTCGACTAGGAGAAATATCTTTTTCTTGGTTCAAAAGGAATATACGATTTATCCCAATCCGGTTTAGATCCGTTTCCAAACCGGTTGGTTTAGTCACAATCGTTCGAGATAAGACTACGTTACCACCATCTTCGTCTACACACTCTGCAACACACCTCTCAACTCAACTCACCTTACCATGTTTTCTCTCAAATCCTCAATCTCATCCTCGCCTTTCACACAATCCACTACTCATGGATTATTCACTAACCCGAATACCCGACCCGTTAATCCGTTACCACGTACCGTTTCCTTTACCGTAACCGCTTCAATGATACCCAGAAAAGGCTCAGCCAACATGATTCCCAAAAACCCTCCGGCTAAGCGACAGCTTTACCAACCATTCCGACCACCGTCATCTCCGATTCCACCTCAGTTCCGTTCACTCGATTCCGCCGGTAAAATCGAAATCCTCTCCGGTCGATTAGCTCTCTGGTTCGAATACGCACCACTCATCTCTTCTCTCTACTCCGATGGCTTAATTCCTCCCAACATCGAAGAGCTCACAGGTATCACAAGCATCGAACAGAACCGTCTTATCGTCGGCGCGAAAGTTCGTGACTCGATTCTTCAATCTCTCCATGAGCCGGAGCTCATCGCCGCGTTCGACACCGGCGGTGCAGAGCTTCTCTACGAGATTCGTCTCCTCAGCAATACGCAGCGTGTTGCGGCGGCCACGTTCATCATCGATCGCAATATTGATTCCAAAGGCGCGCAAGATTTGGCGCGAGCCATTAAGGATTACCCTAGCCGACGCGGAGACGTTGGTTGGTTGGATTTTGATTACAATTTACCAGGAGATTGTCTCGCCTACTTGTATTACAGGCAGAGCAGAGAGAACAAGAACCCATCGGAACAGAGAACCACAATGCTTCTACAAGCATTGGATGTTGCTCAATCCGAAAAGGCCAAGAACAAGTTAAACAAGGACCTATATGGGGAGAAGGAAGAAGATAAGGAGAAGGAGAAGAAAGAGGAGGTCGTAGCTGTTCGGGTTCCGGTGGTGAGGCTTAAGTTTGGAGAAGTAGCAGGAGCGAGCTCGGTGATAGTTTTGCCCGTTTGTAAAGCATCGGAAGGGGAAAAGAAGATTCTTGAAGCTCCAATGGAGATCATAGCTGGAGGAGATTTCAAGGTGGTTGAGGCTGAGAAAGGATGGAGGAGATGGGTTGTGCTTCCTGCTTGGAACCCAGTGGCAGCCATTGGGAAAGGCGGTGTAGCTGTTTCTTTCAGGGATGATAGAAAAGTACTGCCTTGGGACGGGAAAGAGGAGCCTTTACTGGTTGTCACCGATAGGGAGAGGAATGCAGTGGAGGCTGATGACGGGTATTACCTCGTGGTAGCTGAGAACGGGCTGAAGCTAGAGAAAGGATCAGAGCTGAAGGCGAGAGAGGTGAAGAAGAGTTTAGGGATGGTTTTGTTGGTGGTGAGGCCGCCAAGAGAAGATGATGATGATTGGCAGACGAGTCATGAAAACTAGGACTGATATATAGAATCAACAATACCCATATCCTATCCTGTAATAGATTACTGAGTGATATATAATCATGTAAAATTTTTGGATAAAGTTGGAAACTTTTTGGTTCTAAGACACAATCAGAAACAGAGCACGATTTTCTCTATTTGCATTCTAGTTCCTGTCTTAGTGTAAAACATCCTACGAATCAGACTTTTTTAGATTGGTAAATGTTTTATTAACCGAGCCATTGCTGTGCACGGCGTTCACCGCTGGCTCCAACTGAGCTCCGGATGCTCATTTTCTCATTGGCGTATTTATCCTGAAGCGCTTCAAAAGCTGTCACGTCGAGTTTTCCTGTGACTGATTTGCCTTGCTTCCTACGGAGATGTTGTTCACGAACAGAAGCCCAGAGTTTCTCCACTGCTTGTCTCTGTTGTGATGTGAACCTTGACACGTTCTCAAAGGCATGTTTCACCAATATGTCTATAACAGTTTGGCACCTGAAAATTAATCCAATCATTCCTCAATTTAGCAGTTCTGACATAATAACAAGTTCAATGCTATGTATTCAGTTCAATGGATCATGTGAATCATGGAAGTGTTCTTACCATGGAACTTTGTAACGGCGTGCAGCAATCTCCAAGCATGTAATCAAAGCTTCTCTTTTTGACCTGAGAAACCTCTTGTTCTCGTCGGCATCTGCATCTTCATTTGGTCTCCTTATCTTTGTTTTACAATTTTTCTTTCCGGAACTGGGAATCAAGGCATCGAGCCCAAAGGGATCAGACTTGACATTTTCATTATCTCCAGCTGAAGCAGCTTCAGCCACGTCCTGTGTTGTCTGGCCATCTCGGTTGTCCTTCAGCGCCGCTTCTTCAAGAATAGCAGCTTCTTCCACATCATCCTCCTCAGTTGAAACCGGAAGATCAAATATAGCCTCCTTTATTCGAGTAGCAGTCTTGGAAAACTACACGAAAAAACAATGTAAATGAGACACTATGACAACCTCAAAGGATAACTATCAAGACAACAATATCCATATTACAGGTCATAACATAGTAACGGAGGCAATCTATATTCTAAAAGTACGCAACTAAAGCCAGACATAGTCCAAAATATTGGTATAAGTCAGAGACTAAGGTAACACAAAATTCTTACCACAAAGCTGTCATCAGTGAAGAGGTCATTAGCCACAACTGCTTTGTATGTCCATATGGTCAGCAGATTCTTCTGGCTTTTATCAAGGCACTGATTGAAAACAAAAGATAAGAACTTTCATAAAAATCTGCCCCTTCTGCTCTAATGATTTAGTTCAATATCTTCAACCATGAATTTTTATTTGTTTACCTCGACAACATCTTGTGCTGCTGAGAACAATGCATGAAAGTCTGCTCGAACCAATCGATCTGTACAAGGAGTGTTAGACGACATGGCAGCTTCAAGTATGGCAATGAAGTAGCTGCTTGTTTCTGGCTTCACACTTCCAGCTTGGATCAGCCGTATCGCAAGCTTTGAGGCTTTGGAGAATTTGGAAGGGTTCTTGATGTGAGATGTTATCTTCTGCATCGCTTCAATCACTTGTTCCTCTGATGCATCAGTTGATGTCTTGAACTGTAGACGCTTTTTAGGGGCTGCACCAATTATATTAAAGATTTATTACAAGTTGATGGTTACATTCTTATTCTAACTTGTGAAGCGTATAAGTTCAAGTAGCTAAAACACTACCTTCCGGTTCTGGTTCTGGTTCCCGTGTAGATACTGCTGGTTTTGATCGCTTAAGTGCGCTCTTGAGAACAGGAGGAGCTGTTACATTTGAGCACTAAATCAGATCAGTAAGAGATAGACTTAAAAAAATAGAGCACTAAATTAGGGTTTTTAAAAAAAAAGGTTCACAGCCCTAATCATCAATGTAAAACAGAGATTTCAAGAAAGCTGAAGAAGTAAGTTCAAAGCAGGAAACAAGAAGAGACGCCAAAATCAAAGAGAAAAAAATTATTAAAAACGAAATCAAATTCAGATTAAATAAAGCTAACCTGAAACATTGGGTGCAGCAGATTCATGTGGCTTCGATCGCTTCAGGGCACTCTTGAGAACCAGAGTCGGAGCTGAAGAGGAAGTTTCATTCTTCGACTCATCTGGTTTTGGAGAAATTGGTAGCTCTTGCTGCTGAGCGGAAGAAGGAGGTGGCAGCCCGGAGAATAAATTGTCCGCCATCTCTCTCTCTCTGGTTCGTCGACGGAGACAAAGACAGGAGGAGGAGCCTAAACTGACTTGTGTTCGCCTTTTGGGCCTTCTATGAAATATTCTCGGCCCAATTAGTTTTACGTAACCCATTAACGATATTGTGACTCTGTGATGTGTGGGGGGAATTGCGATGATGAAAGTNGCAGATTCTTCTGGCTTTTATCAAGGCACTGATTGAAAACAAAAGATAAGAACTTTCATAAAAATCTGCCCCTTCTGCTCTAATGATTTAGTTCAATATCTTCAACCATGAATTTTTATTTGTTTACCTCGACAACATCTTGTGCTGCTGAGAACAATGCATGAAAGTCTGCTCGAACCAATCGATCTGTACAAGGAGTGTTAGACGACATGGCAGCTTCAAGTATGGCAATGAAGTAGCTGCTTGTTTCTGGCTTCACACTTCCAGCTTGGATCAGCCGTATCGCAAGCTTTGAGGCTTTGGAGAATTTGGAAGGGTTCTTGATGTGAGATGTTATCTTCTGCATCGCTTCAATCACTTGTTCCTCTGATGCATCAGTTGATGTCTTGAACTGTAGACGCTTTTTAGGGGCTGCACCAATTATATTAAAGATTTATTACAAGTTGATGGTTACATTCTTATTCTAACTTGTGAAGCGTATAAGTTCAAGTAGCTAAAACACTACCTTCCGGTTCTGGTTCTGGTTCCCGTGTAGATACTGCTGGTTTTGATCGCTTAAGTGCGCTCTTGAGAACAGGAGGAGCTGTTACATTTGAGCACTAAATCAGATCAGTAAGAGATAGACTTAAAAAAATAGAGCACTAAATTAGGGTTTTTAAAAAAAAAGGTTCACAGCCCTAATCATCAATGTAAAACAGAGATTTCAAGAAAGCTGAAGAAGTAAGTTCAAAGCAGGAAACAAGAAGAGACGCCAAAATCAAAGAGAAAAAAATTATTAAAAACGAAATCAAATTCAGATTAAATAAAGCTAACCTGAAACATTGGGTGCAGCAGATTCATGTGGCTTCGATCGCTTCAGGGCACTCTTGAGAACCAGAGTCGGAGCTGAAGAGGAAGTTTCATTCTTCGACTCATCTGGTTTTGGAGAAATTGGTAGCTCTTGCTGCTGAGCGGAAGAAGGAGGTGGCAGCCCGGAGAATAAATTGTCCGCCATCTCTCTCTCTCTCTCTCTCTCTGGTTCGTCGACGGAGACGAAGACAGGAGGAGGAGCCTAAACTGACTTGTGTTCGCCTTTTGGGCCTTTTATGAAATATTCTCGGCCCAATTAGTTTTACGTAACCCATTAACGATATTGTGACTCTGAGATGTGTGGGGGAATTGGGATGATGAAAGTAATTTTTTTTGTTTTTGTTCCATATTCAGATTTATTTTGTAGTCTCTTACCATTGAACTCCATACCTTCAAAGACTCATATTAGCTTTCAAATCATCAACTAGTGCCACAAGTGTTAACTAAAGTACCTCTTTTTTTTTTTTTTTTTTTTTTTTNAGTACCTCTAATTTTACAAATTTATTAATGATAACAGAGATAAGACTTGTTAAAGTGTATAGTAATAGTAAAGAACACAAAACAAAATCATACAATCGGTATATACAGTTTATTTTTACACTATTAATTCTTTTTGTTTCATTATTGTGTGCGGTTTATGTAGTCCCGAGGAGTTCAACCACCCTTTGGCTTTTTTGTCTACCTCCATTTAATTAATCAACAAATAATGTTTTAGCTATATTTATACATAAATAATGTTTTAGTTGAGAGTTGTTGAGTAGCAAAAAAAAGAACAGTACTAGAAAAGACTAAAGTAAACGACTTGTAAATTTTTAATAATTTAGTTTTACTTTGGACATAATAAAATTTCGAAAATATTTATATATACATATATACAACAATATATGTAAAAAAAAAAACAATATGTGGGTATGTATGCATATCAAGTTACAATCGAAGGCGATGATAGATTAGCCTTTACCTTAGACAAATGGATAATAATAATATGATACGGAGGTGGCTGCAAAGATTGGTTAATTTTGCCATGTTGAGAGGAGTCACTGAGATATAGATACATTAATTAGAAAAACCTATTTTTGACATGCTACTAGTAAGTCGTAACTTTTAATAAGTATGCTTTGATCCATCAATACATAATCTCCTAGTTAAGTTTCTTACGATGCATGCGTGTATGCATATACTCTATATTATTCCCACCAAATATATTATTCTTAACCTGAAATGATTTTTAACATTAAAAAGTCATACATATTTGTGTAAGCAGTGTAAACTCAGTTTAAATTGTGTTTTTGATTTTTATAAGAAGTTTTAGAGGACTTCCATAATCAAATATGGAAACAAATTCTTATATTCAAAGGGAAAACTATATATGGTATTAAAACGTAAAGTTTGAAAAGGATCTGGAAACCGAAAATCATTTGTTATAACGTTTTTGTATGTATTTTCAAAATTTAAGGTATATAATGTTTTCTTGGTAAGTTTACACTTGGAAACGTCCACATACACAGTGTGAAGGTTTCAATAGAAGTCATTTCCTTCAAGTATCCAATTATATATGCTGTTGTAGATTCGATTTAAATATATTTCGATCCAATGAACACTACATAGATATTATTTTATACAGAAGTTTTATATTCGAAAAAACCTTATGATTCAACTTTCGAAATAAAATCAGTGTAATGGGAAAACGATCGTGCGCCCCATTAGTTTCAACCTCGGCGCTCGACCCCACACATCAATTATAACGCTAACTTAAAAAAGACAAAATACAAAATGACAGGTTTAAAGAAAATTATCTTAACCAATTATTATAATACTGTTTAAAGTGCCATTTAACAAAATTTATCTCAAATGACAAAATCATCTTGTACAATGCATAATACGACTTTTTTTCTTTCTTAATTAAATATATTTATGTCACTCTCTCAAGCCTTGAGTTGTGGGATTTGTTTTAATTACTGTATATTTTTTTTTTATAGACGCCTATTCGTATATACGTATTTATATATATGTATAAGATATACTTACATATGCTTCTACTTACTTTATAAGTTAGCTTACATTACATATTTTCTCTTTCTTGCTTAGTATCATTCTTTGTCGTGTTCTTTTAATTAACCTTTCGTCAGTTTGTCTTGTGTTTCTCACAACACAAAAACTTGCAAAAGTGTTAAGAAATCAAGATCTGAAAAATATTATCACCTCTTGTAGGTTTCTCGTTTTTTTCTTCATCTTCTCCTGATCTAAAATCACTTATTTCTTAGGTTTCCACTTCTTGCATATATACTCAGAATTTAACCTCTCTAGGGCTTTAATGGCGAATCCATGGTGGACAGGACAAGTGAACCTCTCCGGCCTCGAAACGACACCGCCTGGTTCCTCTCAGTTAAAGAAACCAGATCTCCACATCTCCATGAATATGGCCATGGACTCAGGTCATAACAACCATCATCATCACCAAGAAGTCGACAACAACAACGACGACGATAGAGACAACTTGAGTGGAGACGACCACGAGCCACGTGAAGGAGCCGTAGAAGCCCCCACGCGCCGTCCACGTGGACGCCCTGCTGGTTCTAAGAACAAACCAAAGCCACCGATCTTCGTCACGCGCGATTCCCCGAATGCTCTGAAGAGCCATGTCATGGAGATCGCTAGTGGGACTGACGTCATCGAAACCCTAGCTACTTTCGCCAGGCGGCGTCAACGTGGCATCTGCATCTTAAGTGGAAACGGCACTGTGGCTAACGTCACCCTCCGTCAACCATCGACGGCTACGGTTGCCGCAGCTCCTGGTGGTGCGGCGGTTTTGGCTTTGCAAGGGAGGTTTGAGATTCTTTCTTTGACCGGTTCTTTCTTGCCAGGACCGGCTCCACCTGGTTCCACCGGTTTAACAATTTACTTAGCCGGTGGTCAAGGTCAGGTTGTTGGAGGAAGCGTGGTTGGCCCATTGATGGCGGCTGGTCCAGTGATGCTGATCGCGGCCACGTTCTCTAACGCTACTTACGAGAGATTGCCTTTGGAGGAGGAAGAGGCAGCAGAGAGAGGCGGCGGTGGAGGCAGCGGAGGAGTGGTTCCAGGGCAGCTGGGAGGCGGAGGTTCGCCGCTGAGCAGCGGTGGTGGTGGAGGCGACGCTAACCAAGGTCTTCCAGTGTATAATATGCCTGGAAATCTGGTTTCTAATGGTGGCGGCAGTGGCGGAGGTGGACAGATGAGCGGCCAAGAAGCTTATGGTTGGGCTCAAGCTAGGTCAGGATTTTAACGTACGTTGAAATGGCTTTTTATTTTACAGAAGTTAACAATAAGAATTATAACGATGTTTTTTTATGATGATGATGAAAACCAGTCAGTTGCTACTANGTTCCACCGGTTTAACAATTTACTTAGCCGGTGGTCAAGGTCAGGTTGTTGGAGGAAGCGTGGTTGGCCCATTGATGGCGGCTGGTCCAGTGATGCTGATCGCGGCCACGTTCTCTAACGCTACTTACGAGAGATTGCCTTTGGAAGAGGAAGAGGCAGCAGAGAGAGATGGCGGTGGTGGCAGCGGAGGAGTGGTTCCAGGGCAGCTGGGAGGCGGAGGTTCGCCGCTGAGCAGCGGTGGTGGTGGAGGCGACGCTAACCAAGGACTTCCAGTGTACAACATGCCTGGAAATCTGGTTTCTAATGGTGGCGGCAGTGGCGGAGGTGGACAGATGAGCGGCCAAGAAGCTTATGGTTGGGCTCAAGCTAGGTCAGGATTTTAACGTACGTTGAAATGGCTTTTTATTTTACAGAAGTTAACAATAAGAATTATAACGATATTTTTTTATGATGATGATGAAAACCAGTCAGTTGCTACTTAATTGCTACTAGTGAGCTATATAGTGTGAGTGCGTACATTATATTATGTTCTCTGATCTTGACTATGATTTTTATTTGCTAAATTTCACTTAGCTTACTTGTGTTTTTATGTTCTCTTATTATAAAGTTTTCTCTTTGTTTGATGCTCCATTTTATATAATGAAGTTATGTGTGCATATATAGATATATGTGTATGATTGATCCTCATTAAATTTAATTAAGCACCTTGGGGTTGACCATTTTTTGAATGTATGATTAGCATTAATTATAGGCTATAGTATATAATTTGAAAATGATAAACTCTAAGTGCTTGGTCTAACTCCTTTAATTTCCATGGTTAATAGATTTACACTAGAAATATAAGATATATTTTTTCTAATATATTAAGAATATAAATATACATATACGTATGTGTGCATGCATTTATTGGATTGGGAATTACAGGCCTCACACACACACACACACACCTAGCCTCATTAATCATATATTGGTTTTATTTTGCTATAAATTATACAATAAATTAATACGTGTAAACAACCCCATATATACATATATTAACAAGACAATCGGATTATAACTCGATTAAGAGAAACATTGTTTAAGCAATGTACATTAACATATATATATATATATATATATATATATATATATATATATATATATCCTTTAGAAAGAACAAGAAAGATGAAGTCACGCCGATTCCAGGAAGTTATACGTACGTTGGTTCGAATCCACATTTATACAGACAATTTATTTAATACATTTGGGGGAGTGATTTATTTGTTGTAACATGCATAAAATATCATTTGCGAAGAGCATCAGCTCCACTATTTTTTTAGAGAATTAGGATTGCATGCAAAAATTCATATTAATATATTCCTTTAACACACTATTAAGTGCCACTATATATCTTCATTAGAATATGCACTAGTCAAAGAGATGATGTGTATACAACAAAAATATCTATAACTAGTAATTAAGTTACCCTAATTTATTTAAGTAATATATCTATTTCAAATGAAAATAAAATATTTTGCGTATAAATGCATGTGTCTTTTGGAAAATCAAATCGTTTGGACTGAAACCTAACAATATTGGATTTATAATGGTTTTGTGAATGATCTGCATTCTGCAACGGTCAAATATATACAAAGAATCGGTAGTCAGCTTCAACTAAAATAATTAAATCAATCGACTGCAAAACTTATTTGTTATATATATGTACATATATGTTTTTATGGCATAGTACTGCGAGTCCAATGCAATTAATATACCAAATTTATTTCTTAATACAAGTGTTCTATATAATAAGATACCTCTTGTAATTGCCAGCTTATAAGTGTCGTCATTTTAACAATTTTCTAGGCTTTCTTGACCATCTTTTAATCAAAAATCATAAACAATGGTATGCGAATAGAGGAGTACCTATTCACATGGTACCACATGGGTTCCTCTTGCAAAACGCAAACCCTAATGGACTTGCTAATTATTTATTCATATCCGGCCGTACTTTCTCGGGCATATATGCATAATACTAAACATGATTAGAGAAGTGAATTTTGCATTATTCATGTTAGTTCCCTGTAGTAATGTAAATATATAATTTATTTAGATCATATCCAACTAGTACTCAAGCAGAGTAAACAACAAAAAATTATATATCCACCTTCTGAATTTCTTATAATTAATTAAGTAGTATATATGGATCTTCTGTTTTATTTATGAGAAAACTAGTTTTTGATATTAATCAGGTGTGACAAAAAAGTACATATATAAATTTATTTTTTTAGAGCCATTTTCAACAACAAAGTCAGCACTTTCTTCCAAATGATGAAGTTAAACTCAATTTAAATAATATATATCTATATATATAAATAAATAATTATCAAATGAGCAGACCTGATTTTAATGTTTAATTTGTAAGTAATTTAAGAATTCTATAGAAATTCGAAAAAGCGTTGTGTAGAAAATCATATGTTCCTTGTGATATTTTATTGAAAAGGAAGCCCTAAACCGCACTCAAAAGACAATAATAATTAATTAGAAAAAGTCTAAAACTAGAGCAATTAACAAATAATACTTTGAAAAGGAATCCATAAACGAGCATTATTAAAAGTATAACAAAGATAAAGCATTTGCTTAGGGGTCCTAAAAAAACTATATATAAAAGGATTTTTTATAAATTAGGACGCCGAGGTACTACTCATTAAACATAAATATATGTAGTAGAGATCTGGTCCTCACTTAAAATAACATTCCAAGATGATGCATATATATATATATATACGCATTAGTATATTAATAATATACCAAAAAGAAAAGGAGAATTATAATTTTTTCTTTTGTCTTTCTACAATTCGAGTACAGAATAACATAGTAGAGAATAGAGATAAATAACTTATATAGTTATATATATATGTCTTTTACTGTCTAGACACATATATACAACATATGCCGTTTTTTCTCTTTTAACATTAATTACAACGTACATGAATGATGTTTTATCAACTAACATAGATTTTTTTTGTTTTTGTCAATTATTTGTAAGAAACGAAAATTGAATTTCTTAACTAAGTTGGAATGTGGAATTTTTTTGTCGTTGCGTATTTGTTTAGATCATCCAGTCCAAATAATTATACATTTTTAAAAATTCGAACATCACATATGTCGAAATAATATAATTTATAGCGTTACGTGATGTTTGTTCTTAAGCCTACACAAAGCATTAAATAATACTAACTTCGGTATTCGTATAAGGAAAAGAGAAAAATACAAAATATGTATGTAGTTAACATTTAATAATCAAACGCTTGTTGTGGTGGTGGTCTGGTCTCCAAGAACTGAGTCCAAAAAAAAAAAAAAAAACCTCCAAACTAATAATTTGTCAATAAAGAAATACTATCAATTTACATTGACCAAAGTTAAAGAGATATTAAATTCCATTAAATTTATGAAAGATTTATTTATTTTTCGTCGATACAATAAGTTCCAATACCTTTGTAGTGTAGACAATGAATTTTGACAACATGTTATCAATTTAACAGCGAGATGAAATAGATCTTGTATATTTTTTTTTTTAAATAAAGAATTAATCAGGACTAAAGTAAATAATAATATTTTGAAGAGAATGACTGACTAAACTGTAAATTAATTATTATTAAATCTAATACATTTATGTTATTTTTTTCCGCTTAAAATGCGAAATCATAAAGAGTTTCGTACCCAACAGATCTCCAAACTAGGCTAACAAGAGAACTGATTCAACCGTAGAAACGAGACAAAAACAACAAAAAACACTTCCCCAAAGAGGTCCCCTACGCGTCAGATCTTCAACGAATCCTCACTCCGCTTTCTTCATTTCTTGATTTCCTCAATTTCTGATTCTCGAATTCTTGATTCATTTCAAGATTCTTGATTCTTGAATCATTTCAAGATTCCTGGTTTCTGCTTTCTTCTCTGAGCTAGCTTCTTCACTCGCTTGCGCTCTGCAAAGCTCGTCTAAGCTCAGAAGCCATAACATGCAAAAGAACAGGTTTCTGAATCATACCATTCATCCCCATTTGCAAACATCTTTCCCTAACATGATCTTCAGTACTTGCAGTCAAAGCTATAATCAATGGCCAATGATGTCCACAAAACTTCCTTATCTTCATTGCTACTTCGAAACCATCCATCTCCGGCATCTGCAGATCCAAAATTATAACTCTATACGACATTTCCACATTTGACAAGGCACTCAAACACTCAAAACCAGACGAGACAGCAGTCACTTCACATCCGAGTTTCTCAAGAAGTCTCTTGGTTACAGTTCTGTTCACATCGTCATCGTCTGCTAGAGTGATTCTCAGACCACGAAGAATAGAATTTGAATTCGGATGTTGAAGCTCAGTAGCATTTCCTGCTAAGATTGATCTCCTAATCGAAGGTCTTGTCTGAAACCGCAAAACTAGTTGCATACTCTGTGTTTGTCCATGTGATTTAGGTGATATCCATATGTTTCCTTGCATCATCTGCAGACAAATTTCAAAAATCACATACACAGACTGTAATTAAAATCTCTCTAATATACAAATTTTCTCATTGAGATAAACCAAAAAGAACAGCAGAACACAGAGATTTGATGAGATCACTAACCTGTGCAAGTTTTCTACACATGCCTAAGCTCAAGCCTTCCTTAATGCCATTGCTATGGTACCTTCTGTTCGGAATATGCCTCATCGCCATAGCCGAACCATCCAATGGAGGATTCTGAATCTCATTAATCTCAACTTCAAATTTCACACCGAGCGAATCATCCGACATATGCGACTTCCACATTCCAGTCTCTCTTTTGCTCTTGTCCTGACTACTACCAGTACCTTCAGAGATAACCCTGAATGTAACGGTTTTGCCTCCATCAGTCATATCCAAGATATAACCAAGCATGTACATCACAAGCTGAAATGTTCTCTTCTCATCTCCCACAACTAAATTAGGCAAACGCGTTTGAACATCCATCTCAAAACCGTAGCCTTTGTAAACGCTCAAGCATTTCGCGACGCAAGCGGCTTCTCTTATCAAAGAATGTAGCTGAAACCGTTTTACCTCTAATGCAGATTTCCCGTTATCTTTAGGCGAGATGTCAATCACGTCATTGATAAGAGCCGAGAGAACAGTGCTTGTTTTCATGAGCGCATCAACAATGATCTTCTGGTCAAGACTCATACTTTCTGACTGAAACATGGAGAGGAGACCGAGGATAGTGTGCATTGGTCTCCTCATTCCATGACTCATCACTTTCTGGCAAGTGTTCCTTGCTTGACTAGCCATCATCGCGTTCTGTTTAGCTCGAAGCAAAGCTCGGTTTTGAATACCAAGTTTTTCTCTCATTAACTGTGATTCTTCAAGAACCGATGCATGAGAGATAGCAACCGCTACCTGATCAGCAACAACTTCCGCTATTTCGATCTCTTTATCAGTCCAAACCCGTGAATTCGCACTCGGAAGTACTAAAACCATTATAGCATAAGGAGTATCCACAAACTCGGGAGTTCCTCCTTTGAAATTCAATCCGTGAAGCATTGGCATACGAACTGCAGCAACTGGACCAAACTCTTCCGAACCTCCACAACCACTACTCTCAACAGCAAGAACAGAGTTTTTCCTCAGAATGGTCACAACTTTAGTCTCCCTAACCTGAACAACATCAGGATCATTGATCGGGATCACCCTAAAACTCCTCATCGGATTCGCCCTAAGCTCATGAGTCAAATGCATCTCGGTTCTGTTCTCGTTAGGCATCCAAACAGCAGAGTTCTGTAAATCAAGAATCTTGGATAGCTCGACGAGAGTAGTCCGCAGGATCATATGCTTATCTAGCGATTTCCTGATTTCACGAGTCAGCATCCTCACCTGCACACTCATTTCCTTCTGTTTCTTCATCAGTCCAACCTCTTCGTTAAGTTCCAACACATTCTGCTTCAAGTAAAGCTCTCTCACTTTCCATTTCAACAACAACGGGATCAAAGTCAAGAGCGTGATGGCCGTTGCGCACGAGACAAGCGCCGTGAGGAATTTGAAGATGGTGAGCCATAACATAAGCTGGAAAGAATGCGGTCCGTAGTACGTCCAAGCGTTAAGCAAATGAGTCATCCCACAGAGGACGATAAAGGCAATGAACTGAACAAGAACCCATTTGAAAGGAACGTTGGAGAAGCTAATGAAGTAGAGAAGCTCGAGTGGTATTGAGAAATACGCAATGGCGATCAAGAGATCACTCACTCTTTGACATTCTAGGATGGTGTGGACACTCAAGAAACCTTCGTCATCACAGTTACAGCTCACGTAATCGTTATCACCAGAAACAAGAGCAAGAAGAGCAAACAAAAGCAATCCAAGACCTAAAGATCTTAACATCTTTTGATCCAATCTCTCACTAAACCCTAATCGAATCTCCAGCCCTCAGCCTTTATGCTCTATACAAGTGTTGAGATCCAAATGAACCAATTGATAATAACAGACTTCGTATTCATAGATTTCCACAACATGTAGACACCAATGGGATTAAACAACTCCAAACACGCATACCCAGAAGAAGAAAACGCATCAAGATCTGTGTTCCTCGATACTCGTAGTGACAAGAGAAACCGACTTGAGTTTTTTCTTTTTCTTTTCCGTTAAAATTCCAGAGGAGGGGTGATTAGAGAAATAAAACCAATAGAATTGAAAAAAAAAAAAAAAAAAAAAAAAANAAAAGAACACACCTTTCGAATCTAGAAGGAGAAATAAGAAAGACCCGTCTTAATGAAACATGATTTTGATCAACGAAATCGAGTCAATCTGAAATCTTTTGTTTTGTTCAGAAGAGGAGAAAAACAGAACCGATAGAGGAAAAAAAAAGAAAGAGAAGAGACCAAGTTGCGGTCCGGTGGGTTGGCAGATCTTTTCCGGGAGATTTCAGACTTGAGTCAACAGTATTCAAAGTTTTTTAAGACAAAAGCAGCAAACTTTTAGCTTAAGCAATTTCCGCAGAGTCGCTTAATTTTTTCAATTAAATTGGCCATAAAAGCTATAATTTTTAACAGTAATTTTTTTGACTTTAACGACGACTCGTAAAGAAACAAAATACAAGTTGACAAATGTAATCGCCATGAAAAAACAAAAAAAAAAAATACTAAAGAACTTAACAGTGGTAACAGTTTGATCAAATATTAAAGAAAATAAATTTAATTTGTGAAGTAAGGTTACACACCAAATTAGTTATTGTTATTGTCCAAATAGATCTAGGACGAACCGTTTATAGGTTATGAATTATTAACAAAAGTGGAAACAAAATGTATATGAATTCATAAAAGAGCATTTCCTTTTTTAGTAACAAAAGAAGAAAAAAACCAAAAAAAGATATATATAGGAAAAGAAAAAGGAATGATGTGAAAAGAGAAGCAGAATCGTTACTGAAAGAAAAATGGGGATGTGGAGTTTATAAATTACACCGAACCAAGAAGAACAAAAGCACCATCTCTCAACTTATCTCTGATGAAAACCATTAAAGACAAGTTTCTGTCTTATAAGTCTTCTATCAGTTCAGATTCTTTGCTTTTGCCTTCGGTTTCTACTTTGGATCTAAACCCTACAGTCGTAGTCTCTGGAAGCTCAGTGCTAATCAGGTATTTGCTGCTCATACTCTCCATTCTCCGATGACTCATGTCCTAACCGTCCTGCAAATAAATTACATCCATAAAGGTTCCAAGTCATACCCCAAAGGAGAAAAGCTTGATCTCTAGCAGAACTCAGTATTTTAACCATCTCCATTGCAATTGTGATTTGTTGTTGTTTCAAATTTAAAGGTTTGAGCATTTTTTACCTGAGAAGTCATACCCGCCACCGCCTCTACCATCATGACCGCTGTGGCCTCCTCTGCCCCATTCAGACGACCGGATGTGTGTCATGTGCATTCCCTGCGGCGCCTGCATCATGAGATGATGAGATCCACCTAAACCAGTTTGATGATGATGATGATGATGCTCATCGTGTCCCCGCATTGGATTTCTTCCCGTAGGTTCCATACCAGGACGAAAAACCATGTCAAGCATCGGTCCAGTGCTAGCGGGAGAAGTTAACCGACTTCCGCTGTTTGAAGCATCCCCTTTCCCACCACTCCCGACAGCATCCTTCTTTCTATCAAGCTGAAACGTACCAAGAATCACCTGCATTTGCACAGATCTAAAGCGATCAATCGAAGCCATACGTATACTAGGCAATGGTCAGTTTTGTATGATGGTTGGAAACATTAACACATAGAGACTGCAAAGTTGCAATAATGATACAAGGAATTGTACCTGAACCGGGCCAGCAGCTGTGAAGTGGTTCCCAATCGCTCCACCGACGATCTGACCATCTGAACCAGATAAAGAAGCGCTAAGGCCACCGGTTTTACCACCTTGTTCGGTCCGGATATATGATCCGGATAGTGAGAGAATCTCATACTGACCCTGAAAAAAGTAGTTGGGAATTCTGAAGCAAGTCTAACAATGATAATGCAAACTTCAAAAAAAGTATATGAATTCAATCTTTTTAGCTTTATCGGCATGCCGACTGTATTGTGAATCAATTTTCCATTATCACAGAGTAGAGAGACTCAAAAAGAAAGAAACTTCATCTCTTCTTTGTGAAGAAACAAGCGAGACTGAGTACTACTAATTTACGGCAAGAGGAAATCACCTCATATGATGTAGCCGGTTGGCGTAAGGATACATTAGAGATGGTGCCTGATGCAGAAAGAACGCATAGTTCATGCTTGCTTTGGTTTGCGAAAAGCATAATCTTTTGGGCCACATCCTGTCAGATTCACCCAAAGAACATTTAAAAGCGTGAAGATTACTCTCCAATTTGCATTGGAATCAATGAGGAAAATAGTATATTATTATAGATGAACTTCTAGCAGAATCACTTAAACATTAGATTTGAGGGTAGATATACCTAAACCAACAAAATCTATAACATGTAAGGATCTTGAGTGTACAAGAAGATGACATACCTCACCAGGAGCTATATTAACAATATGCGGAGTAAAGCTTTGCCCAGTTTTCCCTGCACCAAAGAAACTTCTTGTGAAGCTCAGAGTATAACACAAATTCCAGAAAAATCACAAAAGGATCACTTGATAAGATACTCAATGGGAGCTGAAAAGAAACAAAAGGCCATCGACTAGATAAACAAATTCAACAAAATTGATAAAACTATACAAATCCACACCCTGACTAAAGTGTTAAAAAGGTTTGTGCTCTGATATGAAATTCAAGATGTAAACTTTAAAAAGATGAATTTTACAGAGTTACGTAATACTAATTCAAGGCAATTACGTCTCAAATCATACCTACGAAATTTGCAAGCTAAAGTATCAAAAATTTAAGAAATTGACTATAAAGTTGGAAACTTTTTCATCTCAATTCGATTGAAAACAAAAAGAAAAGGGCTTTTGAGTGAACCCACCGACAGAACCACCAAGCAGAGGTTTCTTGGATGAGCCGGAATTGGACGATGCCGTACCTCCGGCAAGAGCAGCTCGCTCTCTCCTCTCTTTAGCAGAGGAACTGCTCGCAGAAGACGCCATTTTCTTAGCCGCTAGGGCTTGTTCAGGGGTCACATACTTCCTCGGTCGACCTCTCTTCCTCTTTAACGGCTCCATCGGCGCCGTCACAGCGGAGGACGGAACTGAATGAGGGTAAACCGCAATTGAGGAAGAACCATCATTAGGCTGTGGCTGCGGCGGGAAAAGCCCATTGTTGGAAGATGGAACGGTAGAAGCAGTGGTTGCTACGGTGGTTGGATGGTGGTGGAGCTGTAGTGGGTGGTGCTGGTGGAGGAAGTAAGGAGAACTGAGTCGTTGTTGTTGCTGCTGCAGTTGCTGTTGATGGAGATGGTGATGTTGATGGTGCTGCTGCTGCTGTTGTTGTTGGTGGTGATGATGGTGGCTTTCGTTAGGTTCCATTCCTTTTTTAGAAAGAGAAAACAAACAAACAAAAAATTCTAGAGAGAGAGAATTAGGGATTTTTTATTTCTTTTTTTCCTTTTTCCATTTTTTTTCTTTTCGTTTAGGGTTTTTATTTTATTTAACAAAGAGGATATGATTATGAAGGAAAAGGATGAGATAGAATCTCAACCGTTAGATTTAGATTTGACTTCAGTGTTTTTTTGACTTGTATATATCTTATTAAAATTATTAATAAAGCATCTCTTTTTTTTTCTTCCCTTTTTATTTTTTTTTGCATTTCGAGGAAACAGAAAATTTTAATTTCTCTCAGAGGTAAACCGAACGATCACCTTTTGAGTTTTCTTTAGTCATTTAGTACACGTCAGAATATTTCTTAAATGTAAAATACTTTACTAGATTATATAAATTTGGTTATTGGAACTGTGTGTATTGGTTTTACTGTTTTAGTTTGCTGCGTGACATTTTAGGATTCATCATCTTCTTCAAAGTTAGGATTTGAATGATAAACAAAGAAGAAGCACGATAAAGTCAATGAGGGTGTTTACAAAAAAAAAAAAGGAGACTGTACTCCTTTTTTCAACTCGCCCTCTTCAAAAAGTCGTATGTAACCAATGGCTTTAATCTCTCTAATCAATACCGGTTCCGGTTCCGGTTCCATTCCACATTTCTAAATCACAAATACTACTATACTAGGCTTCCTCAATCCTGGTTTGGCCACAATACGACACACCTATTCACTTGCTTCCTCAACAAGCAAGCAACTAACAAAATAAATAAGAAAACAAAATTAACTCAAAACAGATTATATAAAAAAAGGCAACACATGTTACTCTTTAATACTCTTGTAGCTAGCTACCACACTAGTTGACTTCATATACTTCTTCGGCCTTTTACAGATTTTTAAATGCATCTTCAAGTCTTGTATTGACTAACGGAAGCACCCTTTATGCGAATCTGCTAACACCTATCTTATTGGCTACTTAATCAACTATTGGATTTATGCTCGAAAAATCTACGATGGGATAACAACATCTTATTTATAGACTAATTGTGGAAAGATTATTCAAGAACGATGAATGAACTTGTAATGAAAAAATGAAGTCATGGCGTTAGAGTTTTTGATTCGATATTATTGCCAATTTGTTGAGTTTGATTTGTATAGGAGGTTATTCATTACTTTCCAAAGTAAAGGTGCAATTGACAATAAAATATTAAAATTTGGCCTGGAGATTAGGGGGGTATTTGTCATATCTAAAACTTGACAGCACAATTGAGAAAAACAAAAGGACTCTGACTCCTAAGCAGCAATATACATATGATTTAAACCTCGTTTCCTTCTTCGCCCACTACTAACTCTCTCAGTCGCAAAGCCGCCGCCGCATCTCCACGACCGTCTTATCACCGGATAATCCATAGGTACCTCAATGTCCTTCAGCTCTTGTTTATTAATCAAGATGAGTTGATTTAAGAATTTTGGATCCATCCATCGAATCTGACTTCTTTCTTTCTTCTAGATTTTTTGCGATGGAGGTGGACAAGAAGGATGAGAGAGAGTCTGATTCTTCGGAGCAAGTGGTGAATCCATGGGAAGTATCAGCAAAAGACGGTGGAAAGATCGATTACGACAAGCTTATTGACAAATTTGGTTGCCAGAGGCTTGACGAGTCACTGATTGATCGTGTTCAGAGACTTACTTCTCGTCAACCACACGTGTTCCTCCGCCGTGGTGTCTTCTTCGCCCACCGGTTCGAAATTCACTACTATTTATTTATGAATTGTGTAGATGTGTTATGTAGAAAAGTCCTGTTATTGATGGTTTCATTGTGTGAGGGTTTATAGGGATTTCAATGAGATTTTGGATGCCTATGAGAAAGGAGACAAGTTTTATCTCTACACTGGAAGAGGACCGTCATCAGAAGCTTTGCATTTAGGGCATTTGATTCCTTTCATGTTTACCAAGTAAGTGAGAGATCTTGGAGCTATTTATATGGTAGTGAGATCAATGATAAGATGGTTTTGAAGATTTTGATTGCCACTACAGATACTTGCAAGAAGCTTTCAAGGTTCCCCTTGTTATACAGCTCACGGATGATGAAAAATGTATGTGGAAGAACTTATCGGTGGAGGAAAGTCAAAGACTTGCCAGAGAAAATGCGAAAGATATCATTGCTTGTGGATTCGATGTAACAAAGACCTTCATTTTCTCTGACTTCGACTATGTTGGCGGGTGAGTCACATTTTGAACCTTTTGAAAAAACTAGCACCGCTCTTGCTTAGTAGAGAATATTGCTTGATGGGCTCTTGGTAGTATATATAGCCTACTACATGCATATAGTTCATTGTTAGATCATATGATGTTCTTTGTTTTGTACTCTATCAAGGTCTTGATTTTGATTTATATATCATAATTTCTCTGGCTGATGATATGTAAAAAATTTGTGTGTAGTGCTTTCTATAAAAATATGGTGAAGGTTTCCAAATGCGTTACACTTAATAAGGTGACTTTACTTTCTATCTGCTTGAATTGCACTATGCGTCTGATATGTTTTGTGGCTGCTTTGCGTTTGTGATTTTCATTTGTGGATCTCCTTCTTTGTTAGGCTATGGGAATCTTTGGCTTTTCCGGTGAAGATCATATCGGGAAACTGAGTTTCCCTCCTGTACAAGTATGTCTTTTTTCCTGTTGGTGTGGGCATGTGTAATGTATTCTAATGCATATAGACTGACAATTTTAAATTGGATAATTGTTTTCCATATTATTTGCAGGCAGTTCCTTCTTTTCCTAGTTCATTCCCACATTTGTTCCCTGGAAAGGACAATCTCCGCTGCTTGATTCCTTGTGCTATTGACCAGGTGTGCTGTTTTCTTACTTTTTATATCAGCCTATTTGCTTTTTGTTTGAAGATAAATAAGTTCCCAATGGTGTAAAAATGTCTGCGACTGCGAGCCAGGGATACTTCCATCCATAATCAATCTCTTATATGTTTTCCATGTATGACATATGTATTTACAACCAATCTTTGCTTTTGGTTTTGTTCAGGATCCTTACTTTAGAATGACTCGTGATGTTGCACCCCGGTTAGGCTATAGCAAGCCCGCGCTGATTGAGTCGTCATTTTTTCCTGCTCTGCAGGCAAGTACTTTCTTAAGCACATTACACTTTCTTGCTTTCCACAACTAAATGTCTTAGTCACTTTTACGCAGGGAGAGAATGGAAAAATGTCTGCTAGTGATCCAAATTCTGCTATCTATGTGACTGATACCGCGAAAGACATTAAAAACAAGGTAAAAATTCTATAATTTGTTTTGTTCTTCCCATCTATTAGAACAAGACATTCTGGACTTTCCACATCAACCTTGTAGCTCATTCATTGTCTAGATTGGTTGCTACTCGAGTCTTTCCACTCGTTTTATCTTTTGAGAAAACTAGCCACTTTGCTGGTGTAACGGCATCTGAGACATGTTACAGAACATGAAATACCAGTCCCAATAATGAAATCAGATAATTGCTTCCAGTATCTAAACTTGGTGTGGTTCCATATGCAGATAAACAGATATGCGTTTAGTGGTGGGCAAGACTCCGTCGAGAAGCACAGAGAACTTGGAGCAAATCTTGAGGTACCAAATTCTTGTTTCCTCCTCTTTCTTTATTCTGTATTAGGTAGTGGCACGTCTCAAATGTGTTCCTTATAAGGTGATATCCAGTTAAAAATTAAGAATTTATCTTCGCTCTGTTTATGATTGTGTTCCTCAGAGTACTATCAACCCTACAAAAACTAAACCCTGACTCAGACGGGAATATAGGAGGACTTGCCAAAAACTAATTGACTACGAAACGACTCTGTTATTAGTTGCTGATTCGTGATAATTGATCTTATCGGTTCCAGTGCTATACTTGTCTTTTTTAGGGTATGATAGCCCTTGTACTTTTTACAGGTAGACATACCCGTCAAGTATCTGAGTTTCTTCCTCGAAGATGATTCCGAACTAGAACACATAAAAAAGGTAATTACATTATTACACTTCTTGTTATCTAGATCATTTGAGAGAAGGAAAAATGTGTCTTGTGGATTTCTCTGAAAAAAGTAAAAACACATTGATTGTACTGATACAGGAGTATGGAGAAGGAAGAATGCTAACCGGTGAGGTAAAAAAGAGACTTACTGAAGTGTTGACAGAAATGGTGGAGAGACACCGCAGGTCTCGAGCTGCTGTTACCGATGAGGTAAAAGATGTGCTAAAATTAGTTGGTCTCATCAACCATCAAGATTCAAATAAAACTTGTACTGACACTACAATTTTGTTTTTATCAGATGGTGGATGCGTTCATGGCCGTGAGACCTCTCCCAAGCATGTTCGAATAGAAGAACTCAGAAACCAAGGATGAATTGAACCATACTTTTGCTACTTGCATTTTTCTTAGCTTTTTAACATTTATTATTATTAAAAAAACAAATTCTAAAATGATTTATTTGCATACTTTTATTACATATAACAAGATCTATTAGACTAAAAATAAAATAAAAAATATTAAATTTAAAATCAGAAATCTAAATAGAAATGTTCATTTATTTATACACATACCTAACAAAATTAAATAAAAATAGTCATTTTTGGAGGTATATTGAAATCCAAAATCAATAAATAGTTTTTCAGAGTGAGTTGGGCCTTCTAGTGTTGGGGACTTGTAAAATCTATATAGAAGGGGGAGGGGGGGGGCAAGTCTGTAAATAGTAGGAAACGGGAAGGGCAACGAGAGACAGACAAAAAAAGAAAAAGACAAAAAAGGGCTCGAGGGAAGAAGAAGGCAACGTGTAAATAAGGCATCATCAGGCAGAGTGGAGGAGGAAACCTAAAAAGTGTCTGCCTCTTCTGCCCCTTCTGTAAATTCCCAATCCGACCCTTTCTCAATCTTCTTCTCCGTGTTTGCCCCTCCCTCCCTTCCTTCCTTCCTTCCTTCCTTCCTTGCCCCGATTTCTTCCTTCCCTCGATTCTCTTTCTTTTTTTTTACCCGCCAAAATCACTTCTCTAACGGCTCCTTCCTCCAATTTTTGGATCCGTGGCCTTGGTTTAGGTCTTTCTCGCTCTTATTGGTTGATACCCAGATTCTGATTCAAGTGAGTTTTACTAGTTTTTAAGCTAAAGTTTCGATTTTTATATTTTGTATTTCTTTCTCTTCCTGGTTGTGTGTATCACTTATTTTTTTGTTTATTTCTTCTGATGAGCTCAGATCTTTGAGTAAAATTCATCTTAGCTGATTAAAGATTTCGTTTTTGACTTACACAACTTAGTCAAATTTCGAATCTTTGCTTATGATAGAGAGTGAATCTGAATAGTGTCGATTTTGAGATTTGGACAACGTGAAAGTCGTGTCTTTTTTTGCCTAATTTTACTCGTCTCTGTCAAGATTTTGTTCACTCACGTTAGTGTTTTTTTTCGACTCTGCTTTTTGTAGCTCCCATCATCCGATCTGTCTGAAGAAGAGTAAGTTACTGTCTTTTCGTTGTGCAAAAATTGAGAGGATGCAGACTATTAAGCTATATGATGACCATTTCCGTTTTCTCTCTGTAAGTCTTTAAATGTTTGTTATATTTCACTTCATATTGATATGTCATCTGTGATGCTTTGGTCTCTATCGTGGGGGATCTGAACCATAACTTGACGTCACGAGTCACTTTCAATATCTTTTGTCTTTTCTGGACTTTTTTTTTTGTTTTTACTTGGGTTGTATCATTCTTAGTCTTTTTGAGTTGGTATATATAGTGTTTAGTTGTCTGATAGAGCGTTCTGTTAATACAGGTACTGATAGAGCGAGAGGATTAGTTTCTGTTTTTTTTTTCCACGAGTTGGGTTGTTTTGAAGCAGTGTGTTGTTTAAAAAGAGATTGCGTCAGCAATGGCGAATCGTGATTTAATGCTTGGACAGAATCGTAATATCGGTGGTATTGGTCAGGGTCAATCTCTGGTGCTTGGTCACAACAACCACAGTCTAGGGCTTGGTCAAAACCATGATGTGGAGTTAGGTCGTCACAATATGGATTTAGGACATGGTCATCATGATCATGAAATTGATTTAGGACACCCTCATGATGATCATGAGCTAGGCTTAGGAAATGGCGAAGATCAGGATGGAGAGGATCATCATCATCATCAACATCATCACGACTATATGAACGAGAATGAAATCTCTGTGGATCAAAAGCCTGGACACGACGATGTTGATCCCGACCTGGTTCTTTCCACGCAAAACCATGACTTTTCGTTGTCTGATAATAATAATCAGTTGGTGGTTGGGGAAAACCATGAACTAGATGACAACCTTGAATTAGCCGTTGATTCAAGTCATGAACTTGAAATTGATCATCATGGTGATATGGTTATGGTTAGCACTCCGGTTCAAGCCCGAGCTCTTACTGCTGACATGACTTACCAACTTACTGTTGGGCAAGAGTTTCCAGATGTGAAAAGCTGCCGTAGAGCGTTGAGAGATATGGCGATTGCTCTTCATTTCGAAATGCAGACAATAAAATCTGACAAAACTCGTTTCACAGCTAAGTGTTCGAGTGAAGGATGTCCATGGAGAGTTCACGCTGCAAAGCTCCCTGGGGTTCCAACTTTCACTATCAGGACGATACATGAAAGCCATAGCTGTGGAGGTATAAATCATTTGGGACACCAACAAGCTTCAGTTCAGTGGGTTGCTACCTCGGTTGAGCAACGGCTTCGTGAGAATCCGAATTGTAAACCTAAAGAGATTCTTGAAGAGATACATCGTGTTCACGGGATCACCTTATCGTACAAACAAGCTTGGCGTGGTAAAGAAAGAATCATGGCGACCATGCGTGGTTCTTTTGAAGAAGGGTATCGTTTACTTCCTCAATACTGTGAGCAGGTTAAAAGGACGAATCCGGGAAGCATTGCTTCGGTTTATGGAAGTCCAGCTGATAATTGCTTCCAACGTCTCTTCATATCGTTTCAAGCTTCAATTTATGGGTTTCTAAACGCTTGTCGACCACTTCTTGGATTGGACAGGACATATTTGAAGAGCAAGTATTTAGGTACGTTGCTTCTCGCTACTGGATTTGATGGAGATGGTGCTTTGTTTCCGTTGGCGTTTGGGATTGTAGATGAAGAGAATGATGAGAACTGGATGTGGTTTTTGTGTGAGCTTCATAACCTTCTTGAAACCAATACTGAGAATATGCCTAGACTCACGATTTTGTCTGATAGACAAAAGGGAATAGTAGAAGGCGTGGAACAGAATTTTCCAACTGCGTTTCACGGTTTTTGTATGCGGCATTTGAGTGAAAGCTTCCGGAAGGAGTTTAACAACACAATGTTAGTCAATTATCTGTGGGAAGCTGCTCAAGCTCTAACGGTGATCGAGTTTGAAGCCAAAATACTCGAAATTGAAGAGGTTTCTCAAGATGCAGCTTACTGGATCCGTCGTATCCCTCCTCGGTTATGGGCTACAGCGTATTTTGAAGGACAAAGGTTTGGACATTTAACTGCAAATATAGTTGAATCCCTGAACTCATGGATCGCTGAAGCATCTGGACTTCCAATCATTCAGATGATGGAATGCATCAGGAGACAACTTATGACTTGGTTTAACGAACGGCGTGAAACCAGTATGCAATGGACTTCAATACTCGTACCAACAGCTGAGCGGCGTGTCGCCGAGGCTCTTGAGCTTGCAAGAACTTATCAGGTGCTTCGAGCCAATGAAGCTGAGTTTGAAGTTATATCTCATGAAGGAAACAACATTGTGGATATTAGGAACCGGTGTTGTCTATGTCGGGGTTGGCAGTTATACGGTTTACCTTGTGCACATGCCGTAGCAGCTCTTCTTTCTTGTAGACAGAATGTTCATCGGTTCACTGAGAGCTGTTTCACTGTGGCTACTTATAGGAAGACTTATTCTCAGACGATTCATCCTATTCCAGATAAAAGTCTTTGGAGAGAGCTTTCTGATGGAGATCTAAGCGTGAATAAAGCTGCTCTTGAGGTTATTATAAACCCTCCAAAGTCTCTGAGACCGCCTGGTAGGCCGAGGAAAAGACGGGTTCGAGCTGAAGATAGAGGACGAGTGAAGCGGGTTGTCCATTGTAGCCGGTGTAACCAGACCGGACATTTCAGAACCACTTGTGCTGCACCCATTTGATATGCAACGAACTCTGTATCTCTTACCTGTAAGTTTCTTAGCTGCTTTTGGATAAATGTTAGTGTCCTAATTGACTTCACAGATCTGATTTGTCTGTTGATTTATCTTGGGACAGGAACAATACTGTGGACTGAGCAAGTTATCGGAACAGAGGCGAAAACTGCAGGAGTCAACTCTGTTCTATGTACTGTAAAAATTTCCAAGATTCCAGGCGATAGAAGGACAGTAACACCTGAAGATCATTGCCTGTTTGTTGAATCCCTTTTTACTTAGTTTATATGCTTAGCTCGAGCATAATGTTACGCATAAACTCCCTTCTTTTTCCTGTAATTCCTGAGGTCAGATTGTACTTTCATTACTTTGTACTCTATGTAGCTTTGAACCAAAAAGAACTCGATTATTATTATTATCACTCGGTACGAAGTGTTATGTAATTCTCATTGTTTTTTTCATTACAATTCAAATAAAAATCAGTCTTGTACCAGAATATGGAACAATGAGTTCCCAAAGATTAATTTCCTGAAAAACTGGCGAGGTCGTCCGAGGCCAAGGACGTAGCTGCCGCGTGGATCAAGGAACCAGTAGATGAAACCGTGCAAGATGAAGAGTCCAGCCATCAAGAAAGGTAAGACGGCTAATTCTCTCGACTTGGACGAAATTAGATACATCCCTGAGACAAATGCAGACGTCATTGCAATCAGTGACACAACCATTAGCAGGGCAGACATGTAGAGGAAAGCAGAGCGGGCGCGAAACCCATCTCGCGACGCATAGAACAAGAAATAGACTGTGGCTACAGAGAAGCAGAAGGCGATTGTGTCAAACACCAAGAAACATTTGAAAGCTGCTTTTTCCATCAATGCAGGTGTACCGTCTGGTTTGTAACCACCAGGTAACTGGAATGCCGCAGCAAACGCTACGGTTGCAACAAGAACCGCGACTAGCAAATGAACCTCGTACATTGCACCATCATTTCTCGTATTGCTCTCTTCAATATCTGTCTTTTCCTGCTTCTTCTCTGTCTCTATGTTCTGTCGCTGAGTAGGTTGTTTGTAGTATCTTTGCAGTGCATAGTATGCCATCGCCACCTTGAAACCAATCTGAATAAAGCGAAATCATGGGGATGCACACCTTAATATAAGAATATTCTCGCTTTCAAGCTAGTTTTTATGGGGACATATTGAGCGAGGAAGCAATGTAATGTACCTCTTGCTTCTGAGAGTAGAAGAGTTCTGCAGCGGTGAAGTGATTATGGTTCATAACATGCTTATCGACTCGCTTCTTTCGCAGAAAAAGTAGCAATATGGAGTAACATTTGTAAATAACCGATAGATGGAGAGGTGTGTTTCCATCTACATCGCTTTCGTTCAACAGATGAAGAGAAATCTCCGGCATCTCTAGAATACAGTGAATGATTCCTCTTTGTCCTGATATGACTGCAGAGTGAAGAGATGTTCTGCCTTTGCAATCAAGTAGCTCCCAAACATAAGGACAGCTACGAACAAGCTCTCTATAAGCCTCAATTTGACCAGTAGACGCCGCTAGATGAAGCGGACATTGTCCTTCCTTATCAGATATATAAGCAGCCGAACTATCTTGTTGAAGCAAGAGCCGAGTTATCGCAGTTTTGCCTAGCCATACCGAATAATGCAGAGGTGTCCATCCAATAAAATCAACTTCTCTGATCATTTCTGGTCTTGTCTCAATCAGTTTTCTCATGACACCTTGACCAAAAACAACAAACTTTACATGTTATGAATCCAACATTGGAACGCAAAATGCAACTCAGAGTTATATGAGTTGGAAGTTCATGAAACTTAACACGGACATAACTGCAAATCGGATCAGTTTCAAAAGAGGATTACCAGTGCTGACATTGGCGGAATTCAAAGCGGCATGCAAAGCATTCATACCTTTAGGCCCTTTACCGGAGGCCAAAGGAAAGCTTTCCAAAATATGATCAGCAATGTCGAAACTCCCTCTTTCAATAGCCAAGTACAGAGGAGATTCGCTATTAGTCATATGTAACAACCCTGTGTCTTTTTCAACAAAGAGCTTAGCTACATCAACGTGTCCATTCTTTAATGCAACATTTAATGCTGTATCGTTTTGCTTGTTAGTTATCCTCAGTAGCTGCTTCTGTGTGTTGGTTATTCCCTGGTGTTCGACATCTGAAGTTACTTGATTGGCTGAACTGACAAGAAGTTTCGAAATTTCGAAGGAACCGATACTAGCTGCCACGTGTAGAGGTGTGTCTCCATTGTTGTTCTCTTTGAGGAGGAGTGATGGGCAAAGATCAAGTAAGGCAGCGGTGAAATCCAGCCTCTGGTGCTTAGCTGCAACATGAAGAACGTTGTTGTTTTGTGGCGTTACCTTCTCGAAATCTGATTGGTGAAATGTGGTAAGATCAAGGAGATTAGTGTCCCCTTTAGCCGCAGCTTCAAGCAATCTCCAGTCCATGCTTCTGCAACCAAACACAGTAATGTGAAGAAGTCTCAAGAATGAATCTAAATCAAGTAGGTTACCAAAATATACATGTGAAGAGGAATCTTTTGGAGAGGAAGGACAAAAGAGAAGTCAGATTGAGGCTTTCTACCACATAACATTTCGAGAGAAGTCGGATTTTTTTAAGTCTTGTAAAATTGTTGACTGACTTCGCCCTATGTCGTCAACTCCAAGTTTTTTTTGTTTTTTTCTGCTCTACTACTAATATTGAATGATATTACGGTTATTACATCTCTATCATCATCATTTGAAAATGCAATTACGATGATAGAACTCTCTTACGAAAAGAGAAAGAAAATCACCAAGTACATGATAACATAATCACTTTAAAAGTTATAACGATAATTCCGGGAAGACAAAATACTGGAGAATAAAAATATTAATTGATTCAAGAACCCCAAAGTGCTCGCTAATAACAACAAATACTCGATTAGGCATCTAGCGTTCTCACTCTTTTGCTTGCACCTAGTAAAACATCCTAAAGAAACTTAAATCTTTCATCAGTAACCGTAGCCTCCTGAGCTGTAATCCGTGGCGTATCCTCCAGGCGGGTTTGTTGGAGCCGCTGCGTAGACTGAGCCATGTGTTGCGTACGGGTTATAGCCTTGCTGCTCTGGTGCTACGGTTTGAGGCTGTGCTGGTGCCGGCGCTCCAGCTTCAGTCATGAAGTTCTGTCATAAACCACATTCAACAGTCAGATTTCATCGTCAAAAGACACCAGATACGAGGTTTTAAAGGTGACTATGGTTAAGAAATCTGGTGTGAGAATATATGGGTACCTGAATAAGCTGCATAGCAGTTTGGACTTGTGAGCCAGTTCCGCTAACCTCAACGGTCATTTCACCAGGTACTCCCCTGGTTTCCTGAATGGTTACTGTTGCTCCACTAAGACGCCTAGTGTAGCTTATGTTTGAACCTGATGTCCCAATTACAGCATCTGCGTAAGACAGTGGAATCTGCATTTGCTGTGTAACTTGCTGTAAAAAAAAAACAAATCCCCACACCAGTCAGATTTTCATGTAATTACTTATATACATACGTTGCAGTAGATTGAACAGTTAACTTCTAAGAAATCAACTTCACAGGTTGCAGAGATTGGATGAATACCTGAGCGACCATAGGTGGGGCCGATGATACGTGCACATTCATTGAAGGCTCTCTCCCATATGCAGATATACCTTGGTGCGGCTGTTTCTCCATTGGAGGGGGACGCATCTCAGGAGGAGGATAGTAACTATCATGTCTAGGAGGTGGTTGCATATACGGAGGTGGGTTGTGACCATAGCCTCCTCCGCCACCACTAGGGGGGTGACCTTGAGAAGGACCCCATGACTGGTGTGGTGGTGGCATATGATCCATTTGGCGAGTTGGCTTTTGCATCTGTTTAAAAAAGCAGAGTTAAGAGAAGAGTTTATAGAGACAAATGAGAAAATTTGCCAATGATCCAACGGAACCAAATATAACCTGATTTTCAAAGAATGGGATGATGCTACGATCAACCAAGAACTTTCTGAGATGTGATGCAATCAGTTCCAAGGCTTTATGAACACTTGTTGGTTCCCCAGCAACTTCAACAACCCTATCGTCTTGAAGAGCAAAAACAGGCAAATCCTCTACAAAAATCCACCATAATAAATTTCAGTTAGAATACCGATGGATGACGAATAAATGAAACATACACCAAAACAAAGTGTTGAAATTATTCTGAAGATACAATACAAAATTACCAGTTTCCATTACAAATAAGGGAAAATTAAGGAATAGTCCACAGCGTAAATGAAACCCAAAAACACAAAGCAAGAGAGAATTTTTTCAGCATGTAAATAGTGAAGAGAAGGAACCTGATCCAAGAACTCGGACTATACAACCGGATGCTTCTTGAATAGCTTTAACTGTTGCTCCCTGTTTTCCAATCAAACTTCCAGCCTGAGATGCTGGGACTAGTAATCTTGTTGACACCTTTGAAGCCGGAGGGGCTTGAGAAGCTTCACCATCCAAACCATCAACTATCCGCATGTGGACTCTAAGAAGGCCATCCATCGAAGGTGGTAGAGATGATTCGGGCTCTTCTTTACCAGAAACCATAACCTGCCAACAAAGAGGAAACAAGTAGACAACATTACCAAAAGAACTAAAACATTTCACAAACAGCGATCTTAGTTTCTATACCAATTATTATATTGGTGCCATATTCTCAAATCGTAAAAAAAATTCCAAAGAGGTACCGACTTAAATGCACTTTGACCAGTTAGATGTTTATTTCCTGTTATGAACTTTTAAAGTTATTACCCATGGTGATTAGGTTATCGCCTTTTTAAGATGCAATAGCAGCCATTACCAATCAACTAGACTTAAAAAAGCTCTTCCTAAACCCTTTTTCATGCAATCTTAAATTTTCTCTTTACGTAATTGTTGCCTAAACCATAACTATCGTCCACATATTGTTACATCCGGTTAAGCAGGTCCTTGCATGCTGCAGAAAGTCTGCAACAAGACATCAATCATCCAGGTACTGAAGTTACCAGAAAGAATGCAGAGATTCATGGCACTGAGGTTTATACAAGAAGAATCTTGCCTATTCGATAAACTTATCAGCACTTTGTAGTGCTCAAGGCTGAATCCTTGCCATCTGGCTTTGGTTCTTCGTATTTGAGACCTTACCGATGATTGAAATGTTGCCATAAAACTTGCAAGATAAAACCTGCACAGATTCATGGTGGTCACAGCAATAAAGGGGAACCCTACTCACATCTTATCAACTTCGTCGATTAACTTCCTCCTTTCACTTGAAGGAGATAAGCAGGCCTGCTGGTTACTATACTCGATACAGGCTTAGTTTACTAAGGTGGTTTCGCTTGGTGCACTATATTCTTCAACACTTTTTTAGCAGCTCAGGATCATACACTCAGCCCAAACTAAAACACTTTTCCGACATGAATTTGTTCATAACTTATTTGAGTTGATTGGGTGTGCAGTTTCCTATCTGTTTACTTATATATTTATTGAGGTCAAGGGGAGAATATGCAAAAGGGTTGAATTTAGGCTAAAAGTTCATGGCCTTTTACATTTTTAACAAAAACTAGAGCCTGAAAACTTTAGAGCAGTGACTTATACAGCCTAAAAGTGTATGTATTCTACTATATTAGTTTTCTTGTCATTAGGATTTTAGTTTTGGTTCAAGAGCATTATTTGACTAATAGCTGCAACTCAATATAGCATGAAATGTTAAGGCAATGAATAAAGGATTTAGAGACTTACAGCTCTTTCGGTTGTGCCTGGAGGACCATCAAGAATCTTTATTCGAGCCCTTGTCTCTTCAACTATTTTCTTAATGACATCACCTTTGCGACCAATGATGCTACCCACTTTCTGTGCAGGAACCAGCATGCGGAACACCGTCTCTCCGGGCCATCCCGGCCACCTCTTCTCCTCACCTCCAACTGTTGCACCTTCATCAGGCTCTGATTGCTGTAGAGGCTGCAGATGCTCAGGAATTCCTTCTTCATCTTCTACTTTATCTTGAACTTCATTACCATCATGATCTTGTGCCTCACCTTCCACCTGATACTGGGCCTGATCATGAGCCTCGTCTTGCAAGTGATACTGCTCCTGATCTTGTGGCTGGTATTGTAGGTCATCCTGCCGCTGATCTTGTGGCTGGTATTGTAGGTCATCTAGCGGCTGATCTTGTGGCTGGTATTGTAGGTCATCTAGCGGTTGCTCTTGGACTTCTTCATGAGCCTGGTCCTGCACATGGTATCCTTGATACTCTAACTGATCTTGAACCTCGTACTGCTGGGGTTCAAGAGTCTGTTCTTGTACCACGTACGGTGGAGGATCAAGAATCGGATCTTGAACCTGGTATTGTTGGTGATCAAGTGTCTCATCATGAACTTGGAACGGTATCCCATTATGCACCTCGTCTATACCTTGATCTGGTACCTGATCTCCATTGTGTGCAACAAAATTTTGCTGATCTTCAGCTTCAGACATTCCTGTAGCTCTGAAATAAAACAAACATACACATTAGCCCTGGTAGACATATACAAACAATAAAAGATCACTGGAGAGATTTCCGTTCCTCCTAAACGTAGATAAACTTCTAAGCAAGTGTTGGAAAACAAAATACGGCCAGAATTTAAAACAATGCATCACTAGCTTCGCTAAGAACATGCTAATTCAAAAAGCTAACATAGTAAGTATAACACATCTAGTTGCAGCTTCATATCAAAGGTGTCAACTCAAGCTAAGCTTATTTTGGCACTAGCAAGAACCAAGGAGTTGATGAAACTAGAGTGAGTATATCATAATTCAAGATACAACTAAACCCAATAAAGTTCATAGGACTAAACAAGATTACTTTTAGCACAAACGAGACCAACGCACAGATACAAACGGAACCCTCTAAATTTCGACCGGAGTACTTCGGAAACTCGAAATTTTTGATGGCCCGACTACAACAAGTTAATGGAAACCCTAGATTAACACAGCAAAAATATATACAGACTCAGAGAGGAACCCTAGAATTGCCAATTAAAAAGCATAGCCCAAAAGCTTGAAGTTAGGTTTGAAGTAAACATAGCGAACTTACGTGGTAGCGATGGAACCTTCAAACGCTAGTAGAGAGATTAACGGACACTCGATTCGAAGGAGGTTCGGCGGAGAAAGAGAGAGATTCCGGTAACAATGGAGGCGGGTGAAAATTATCTTAAAGTTGAGATCGAGAACTACTGCACTTTACTTTTATTACACTTTAATCCTTCTATTTTTAATAGCTTCTCGTTTTATAAACGGACAGAGCTCGACACAAGTTAGGTCGCATTTATATAATAGTAAGTCCAATTTGTATGGACCATTCGTCTGTTTATAAATAAGTTTTTATTTATTTCAATTTTGTATAGTTTAATTTATCTTAACTTTGTATTAGTGAAATTATTTAAATTTTGTTTTCGTCCACTTTGTATTGGTTTAATTTAATTCATAATTGTTTTGGCTTTTTCGTTATAAAGGAATTTTTTTTTCCTTCATCATATAATTGACTTAGACTCACAACCTTCGCAGCTGGGACATTTATTAATTAGAATTGAAGATTTTAATTTAATCGTATTTAATAGTTTAACTGTTAATAACTTGAATTATTTCCTTAATTTATTGCCACCCGTTTTTGTGCTTACTGCTTCGCATGTATTTTTAGTTTCCCTCAATTGAATGTTTCATTTTGTGCTATTTCTGCAAAAATTGTATGGAAAATATGTAATTTCGGAAGTTGGGAAAAAAATCATAGTAACATATTGTTTATCCATATTGTTCAAAATGCTAAACGGAAACAGAGAGTGAAGGTTACTGTATCTTGCTAAACTAACAATTACTATCATTCATAACTAGCGTATTATGTTCGATATATGTCACAAAAGAAACAAAAGCAGCAAAACATAGGGTACAAAGAAATCTTTTCCTTCTTCTGTAGTGTCCCTCACAACCGCTTCCATATTAGACCTCAGTAGCGGCGGCAACTTCTTGCGCTTTCTCATCCGCCTGCGTCTCTGCATTAGCTGCCTCCTCCGGGGTCTTGCCGTTGGTCACTGGTGGCACCAATGAGTCAAACTTGTCTGATTTGCCCAACACTATCTCAATCTGCAACCCACATACAGAAGTGAATATATGGATCACAATTAATAAACGTTCATATAAATATAATTAATATAGAACTTGCCTTTGCCTTCTGAACCATCCTTCCTTTGGTCTCATCTTTCATTCCCACAGTGGATGTTAGCACCTCTGTTGTTTAGCAGAATACAAAAACAGATTCTTGAGTTAAAACGAAAGATAACGGTTTACACAGCAAGAAAAGAGTTTTGACTCACTTTTCTCTGTAGCCATGCCATTGTTCTTCAAGATCTCAGAGATTGTCACCACAGTGGTGATTGCTATATACACGAAAAAAAATAAGATCATAAACCAATCGATCTGAACACATATCATATAAAAAGATTAAGTTACAGTAAGAGTCTTTTTACCCATTCGAAGTGCAGAAAGCTCAACCTCGTTGTATTGCTGAATGTACCTCTGCATCAAACGACCGAAACCAAAAGAAAAAAAATCAAACGCAATGCCAATTACATAAATTGCAGATTCTACAATCTGGATCCAATCGTTAAAGATCGATTCAGGATCAATACTGATCTGCTCTTGAAAAGTGTAGATCTGATGGAGAAAGTTAGAGTTACGATGATTACCTTGGCGAGGTTAACGTAAAAGAAGAGAGGCTTCTTGGTGTTGGAGACCTGGATCCTGTTCTTCTTGTGGGATTCAACAGTTGTGACCGGAGCGAGAACGATGTTCCTCTCCGATGGGATAGGTGCCGGAGCCGGTGTTGCTACTTCCATCGCCATCTTCGATCGATCACTCTCTTCGATTCTTTCAAAGTCTTCTTCGCTAGCTTCTCTCTCTCTCTCTGATCTCTCCCGTGAAACGTTGTGTGATCGCTTTTACGGTTGATATTGGTTAATTCTCGGATAATCAGAGAACCGTTGTGAGGCTTAACGGCATTTATATAGCAGTCGTAAAGCCAACGAAAGCGCGACACGTGTTCGTCTTCAAGCGGTTTGTTGACCGAGTAATAGAGCGAATACCGGATTGGTTCACCTCGCTTCGAGTATTGTAAATGACCAGATTATCCCCCGATGTTTGTGCGTCTATTATCAATCTAATTGGGCCTGAGGTAGCTTATAGGGCCTGGGATAGCAGCATATGTAATGGCCTTTGTTTCAATTAATATCTATATCATATATTTTACTATTAATCAAATATATTCGGTCTTGCGAAATAATAATATATACTTATAAAAAAATATTGACTTTTACAATTTGATGGATAATTTAAATGTTGATATAGTAATCATTTAATTTGCGTTATGAATCGAATAAATAGAGAGATTTTTTAAAATGAACTTCTTTATTTAGATAAATAATGTCAATGTTGAAAAATAGACCTTGGGCGACGATAAAGTCTATTATTATTATTATTAGTTTAAATGGTGATCCACTTTATTTCAAAAGAATCAGTTTCTTAATTTGATACTACTATAATACAGATACGGGTACGGGCAATCATCAAATTCAAATCATATACTATATTATTATGTTATCTCTTGTGTATATCATAGTTTCAAATATCAACCATTTTCGTTGAATGGTTTTGGTAGGCAAATAATAATAATATCTTTGATTTTGGGGACCAATTGATAAATTTGTTGGACCAACCGACCGATTTGGCTTTTTCCTGGTTAAAGAATTTTGCCGCCAAAAGGAAGAAAGAAGAAGATTTGCTCTGATGTTTGAGTTGCGACGTGGGTCCTACGTTTGTTTCAGTTGCAGACGTGGGTCCGTCCATGTACGTTATATTCAAAATTTGTATGTGTTTTGTTCTAAATTTCAAATTAAACATCAAAGGTGTTTATTGTGTTCTGTCGGAATCGGATGTTTCTAGTCTAGCAATTACTGTATTTTTCACTTTTTGATTTTTTTGTACATCTTATTAATTTTTGAATTAAAGAATGTTTTGACTTTTTAAAAAATATTACTAAATTCATTGTGTGTTGACAAAATTGTGCAGTATTTTGTAATTTTGTTGTGTTATTCAGGTTGCAAAAACAATGTGTGTGTGTGTGATTATTAGAGTTTTGACGTTTAAACAATGAAAAAGGCACACAAACGAATATTATCTTAGTAAATTTGTTTGCGACGTGGGGTCTTCTATGAGACTATGACTCTACTCTAGGCGTTCATAAGCTTATAATATACTTTAACAAAGCTGCAAAAATTTTGAAACAAAGTAGCGAGGGAAAGTACAAAAAAATTATTCTTGAGAATTGAACTCGAAAAAGGTATGAAGCATTTCTATGACTGGTATCACGTTAGTCGAGAGGTGGGTTATTAAATAAGTTACTACAACAACAAGTCACATTGGTATTTATGGTTTTTATTAAATGAGAAGGTATTTGTCACATTGGTATCCGTCTTGTGACTTTAAAACCCGCCATGATTATTTATGAGTTTTAATTTCCTTCTAAGATACTACTACTTCTACTGCTTAACAAATGATTACCGTGATTTACTGGTTTTTCAAGAAAATAAATTTAACTCAAAAACTAATAGCCACATTTTATAAAATCAAACAAGATTTACATTTCCTACGAAGTCGTACGTTTTCAATGTTTACGTCTTTAGGGTGTTCAAAAAAAAAATAAAGAAGCATGCGGTAAAAGCACCAAGAAAATCCAAAAATTAAAGCAAACTGTTTTTTTTTTTTAATTAAAAAAAAAATTTAGATTTGAAAAAAAATGAAAAGTCCCAATAAATACCAAGCTTAAACAAATCAAACACAAATCCAACAATAGTCACCGCCCCCTTAAGAGAGAGAACTTTGTTGTGGATAAAAAAGACATTCATTTCTATTTTGTCTGCAAGAATTCTCACGGGCCATCGGAGAGGAGACAGAGGTGGTGCACAAGGATCCTTCTTCCTCTATCCTCCTACAAGACTTGTAAGAAGATAACAAACGTTTTTTTTTTTTTTGGCATTTTTAATTAATTTTATCTTCTGTTTTTGGGTACACTCTTCTTCATCAAATTCTTGTTCTTTCTGTCAAAATTGCTTGCAAATTTGTTCGTTTACCCCTCATTATTTCCCATCTAGGTTTTTTTTTCTTTCAAATTTTACATTTTTAACAATTTGACTCTTTCCTCATCTGGGTTGTTGTTTATGCGTGTTGGTTTCAATTTTGAATTGTTCTTCCTGTGACTTTCTCTCTACAGTTTCCGCACCATTTAAGATTCGAAAATGTCATAACTTTGAACCAATCTCTGTTAATTATACAATCTAATTTTGCAATGTCAGATTAAAAAAAAAAAAAAAAAAGTTGCAAACTAAATAATAAAGATGAGATTTTGTTGTTGCTAGGGTAGAGAGAGAGAGAGAGAGAGCGAGAGAGAAAGTTAAAGGTGTAGATAAACCTGAGATCTTACAAATTGAATTGAAATCTTTGGTGGTTTGGATATGTGCAGTGGAATGGGAAGAGAAGTTGTTGAGGTTCTTATGGACAGAAACGCTGACGTTTTAAGCGCTAGAGTTCACGTTGCTCCTAAGATAGCTGCAGATGAGCCTGAGGAGGAATTTGAAGTCAAAGAATGCACAGAGGAGGAGAAGTCTCTTTCTGAGAACTCACCAAATGTCGCATCTGCTGACAGAATTGTAGCTCAAAAATCGCCTAAAACCCGTATTGGAAATGCTAAAGTTTCAAAGGTAATATACATCGGTTTTGAACAACTTGGAATTGTAAAACGCATTGTAGATGATAGGACTACGAGATGTGTAAATGATCGAGGCCTAAAGCAAAAACAAAAAAAAAATCCCATTTCTTTATGTTTTTTTTGCAGCAGGATGCTTCTCTTCTCGCGGTGAGGAAGCCATTGCAACCCGAGATCAAGAAGCATATCGATGATGATGATACTTGCTCCATCGCTTCTTCGTATCCTTTTACCTACTTTTTATATCTATTATATTTATATATGCGATGATGCTTAAGAAAACGACGACAATGTTACCTTAATGATATCTACTAACAGAGTGGCAACTTCAATGAGGATGGGTAAGTCAGTGACTTATGGAAGTGCTCCAACGTTTAGAAGTGCTGAACGTGCTGAGAAGCGCAAGGAGGTTAGTAAAATTATATTCAACCTTTCTGCTTCCTCAACTCAGTTTTTAGATCGAATAAGCTCTGCTCTAAAATGGGGACTCTCATATAATGTTAACTGATTGAATTTTTTTTGGTTGGGTCTGTGTGGTTTAGTATTACCAAAAGCTCGAGGAGAAAAACCAAGCGCTTGAAGCCGAAAGGAATGAGCTTGAACAAAGGCAAAAGGTAAAGTACACATTTCTGGTAGATACAGTTTTGTGTGTTTCTGGTTGTGAAGCTTCATGATTGATTTTAATGGTTTGCAGGAAGAACAAGAAGCGGCACTGAAACAACTAAGAAAGAATCTAAAGTTCAAGGCTAAACCCGTCCCCAACTTCTACTACGAAGCGCCTCCTGCAAAACCTGAGCTCAAGAAGGTATGTTTCGAACTATAATAAAACTCTCTTTTTCTTCAGACTCACTACTAGCTTTGTTCTTGTATAACTTACGTTATGTTTCTTTCTAGCTACCTCTGACGCGTCCCAAGTCGCCAAAACTGATCCTTTCTCGGAGAAAAAGCTTCAGCGACGCAATCACCTCATCTTCCCGTGAAGAGGTTCTGAAGACAGTCTCTAACCGGAACCGACACAGCACCGGAACAGTTCAGAACAAAGACGATCACAAGAGCAAGAACGCCAATGCTGCCCACGATAGCCCTCGATTCAGATCTGGCAAGGGCAAATCTGGATTGAAACCAGTGAACGAGTGTGCTGAAGAAGTTTGTGAGGCTTGAAAAGATATGATGAACGGTGGTGCTTTGTGTTGGTCTGTGTTTTTTACTCAAACTAACTTTCATCTTTCCGGAGAAAAAAAATTAAAATCAAAACAAAGACTCTTTGTTTTCCGGTTATTTCCGGTATATGTTTGGTTCACAATGTAACTTGTCTTTCTCAATTTTAACTTTATGTGGATTGATGAAGGAACGCCTAATGTTGAAATTTGTATATTTTTGAGTGTTGTTGGATTTAAATTTTAGTAGCTAAGATTATTTACCGAAGAAGTATTACTGTAGTTCTTGATTAATTGTTAGATTAGTAAGATTGAAATTGGTAAAGAAAAAGAATCATAACCTAACAACTAGCCCTGGGATTTCGGTTTGTTCGGTTTATTCGGTTCGGTTGATTCGGTTTTTCGGTTTTTTTTATTTTTGAAAATGTTGCCGAATTAAACCGAAATAAAATTCGGTTCGGTTTAGTTCGGTTCACGGTTATTTCGGTTTTTAGATTAAAAACCGAAATTTTGAGTTTTTTGTTTATATTTCGGTTCTCTGTTTTTTTTTTGGGCTGAGAAGAAATAAAATAACTAATACAAATCAAAAAACAAATGGGCCATCAAAACAAATATAAACGCAAGCCCAGAAAAGTATTTAAGCCTATAAACCCAACACCTAACTAAACTAAACAACGCTAATAAACTTGTCCCACATCGCTAACTTAAGTGGTCAATGTTTTGTTTATATATTACTCGGAAATAGAATTGTGGCAAAAGAATTTAAACCGACTGGTTCAATTCATAAAGCTTAAAAATTTTAGGGTTTATAATATTTCGGTTAACCGATCGGTTTCTTGAACCTAACCGATAACCGAATTTTAATTTTAGACGCTGCCGATCAAGTTTATTCGGTTCGGTATGTATCCAGAGAGCAAAGTAGCAAACCAGTGGGAAGCAAAACCGGTATCAAACAATTAACCTAAACCGGCAAAATCAAATAAAGAAACTCTAGAAAACCAAAACCAAACCGGCTAAAATCGATAAAACTAACCAATCGCTACCAGTTTCCCGACCGCCGCTTGAACGATGACCACCGTGGTGTGATCCGCCGCCATAAATCGGAATCGGACGTATTCCTCCTCCTATTCCTCTTCCGCGTGATCCTCCGCCAAAACTTCGTCCTCCTCCACCAAAACTACGTCCTCCTCCGCCGAAGCTGCCTCCACCTCTGCCTCCACCTCCTCCTCCGCCTCCCTTCTTAACAACGACGGCTAATTCCGTTAAATTCCGGGAGATCACATCACCTTCCGGCTTCGATTCGACTTCTTGAACCGGGGGATTGTCATGGTGTGGATCAGCGGAGGCTAGAGTTGTTGAAGATGCGGAGATCGCATGAGAAACACGGCGTTGCAGATGGAGAAAGATAAGAAAGTAAAAAACCAAAGTTGCTTTCTTTAAATCCATTAGTTTCTTTCTGTTTCTGTTTCTGTTTCTGAGTGAATTCTCTTGATTATATATATATATATATATATACATCTACCTAAATTATAAAGAACCGCGTGACTAATAGAATAGCAATTCTAATTTGATTACATTTTTAATATACCTTTTTTTTTTTTCCGGTGGAAAGAACTATATCCACAAGATATATATTTTGTTTCGACCCCATTTGTGTCTTTTTTGGTCTTAATCATATTCATATCCATGATTTCATACTTTTGAATTTTGATTGTCATATATAGGAAAAATCTAAAATAAAATAAAGTACAAAGAGAGGGTAAAACAGTCAATTTTTTTGGCTCCGAAATATATTTAAAAAAGGATAACAGATAAGTGAAGCATTTTAATCTCTTAGCCTCCCTCCAAAATTAAACCATGGCCACTTCTTTAGTTCCTCTGTCTTCTTCGTTTCTTCAACCTCTGAGACTCAAAACCCTAGCTAAACCCAGAAGCCCTGACTTATCATCCACCACCAGAACAATTACAACAACATGCGATTCACAGAAGAACACTGGGAAGTCAAACCCCAGCAGCAGAAACCCTAATTTCCAGAAACGGCGTCAGTCCTCCTCCAAGTATGGAACTTCTAGAAGGTCGATCCTCAAGAAATCCTTCTTACAAGAACAAGTTACTTTCAGCTCACGGGTCTCCGATGACCCCCACGTGGCGATTATCGGCGGCGGAATGGCGGGTTTGGTCTGCGCATTGAACCTGGAAGCTCGTGGCGTCCATTCCACTGTTTTCGATACGGTTCGTTCGTCAATTTGGTTCCTTTGGATACTTTCTAATCTGAATTGAAGTTTGGTTTAATGGGTACCGAGAAATTTCTGGTTTTTAAGTGTTTTTGCTGTTCAAAAGCCAAGCTTTAGGAGTTCAAATTGTGTGTTGTGTTTATGTCACTTATGTAGGGGATACATGGGTTAGGAGGAAGGCTTGGAACAAGGATTATTGAACCACAGGGACTAATTTTCGATCACGCTGCTCAATTCTTCACTGCAAATGATTCTCGTTTTATTCAATTGGTTGATGGTTGGTTAGAGAAAGGACTTGTTCGAGAGTGGAAAGGTGCTGTTGGAGAGCTTGAAATCGGAGGTAGCTTCTCACAGTTTCCTTCATCATCACCTCCTAGATATATTGCTGCTAATGGCATGCGATCTCTTGCTGATTCGTTGCTATTAGGGGTAAGATATGTTATCTCTCCTTCAGCAAAAAAATGAGTCTTTTGAAGATTTGTATGAGATGAAGTAAGTAATACTGGTTGATTGGTTGCAGAGTCAATTGGTGAATTTGGTGAGGCCTTGTTGGATTAGTAAGTTGGAACCACTTAATGGGATGTGGCATTTAAGTGAGAATGGAACACCTCGTGGTCAGTTTGATGTCATAGTCATTGCTCATAATGGTAAGAAAGCGTATCAGTTTCTCTCTTAATAGCTTCAGATGCTTTGTTATGTCTTCTTTTTATACGAATGGTTCACCTTTTGTTCAGGTAAATGTGCGAATCGCTTGCTTTCAGCATCAGGCTTGCCCCTAGTTGCAAAACAGATGAAGGTAGAATATATCTAACGGAACAGAAACTTTTTAAGTCCTGTGGCCTCTTCTGATACAATCCTTTTTTTTCTTTTGTTTTAGAAACTGGATCTGAGTTCAATATGGGCACTATTAGCAGCTTTTGATGATCCTCTTCCTACAGTAAACTTCGAGGGAGCGTTTGTGAAAGGAGTAGAATCATTGTCTTGGATGGGAAATAACTCTGCAAAGCTTGGAAATGGCCCATCTCCACATTGTTGGACTTTTTTCAGTACTGCTGCATATGGGAAACAGAACAAAGTTCCTCAGGTTAGTTTCTTCAGAGCTATAAAAAAAATAATGTCAAAACTGCAGAAATCAATCAAATGGTTTACCTTGCTCTCTTCCTCATAGGAAAACATCCCGACGGTCACGGCAGACAAAGTTAGAGCTGGTATGCTTCAAGGTGTGGAAATGGCATTGGGCTTGCCTGAAGGCTCCCTTCCTAAACCGGTTTATACGCGTCTCCAGCTATGGTAAGTAAAAGTTGTATTGACAGACAGTGCTAAAATGTTTGAAGATATTTGGTGTGATTCAATATTTTTTGTATACAGGGGAGCAGCTCTGCCAAAGAACACTCCTGCAGTTCCATGTATATTTGATCCACAGGGCCGTGCTGGTATATGCGGCGACTGGCTTCTCGGTTCTAACTTAGAATCTGCTGCTTTAAGCGGTGCAGCTTTAGGAAACCATGTAAGAAGCTTCCCTTGACTCGTCTTAAAACAAAAAGAATCTGTGTTCTTGTCTTTATTTGCGGATTCCAGAAGAAAAGATAACAAATATGTTTTGTTATTTTACTCCTCTTCTTTCCCCTGCAGATTGCGGAATTCTTGCAGAATGGTGATGCTAGTCCTGAAGAATTTGCAATCGGTTTACATGATAGGTTAAGTCCTCTTGCTGGTCATGATATTGGACAGTTTCCTGGTCTAACATCAGTTGGAGAAAAAGAAGAAGCTAATGCATATCAACTTCTGTGAATACATAAGTCTACTTTCACTTAACCAAGAAGCAAGAGACATTGATGCAAAGAAGTCTCGGAAAAGCTTACAGTGTCTTTAGCTTTCCACTTGCATTCTTCAGCCTTCTTCTCTGGTGGGCTAAACCATGACCGATTTGATATGCTCTATAAAAATATCAAAAGAAGCAGCTGAAAGTTTTGTTTAGGCTCTACAATCAATGGAAATAGCGAAAGTGTATTCGATTGTATCAGTATGACAGTCTTTTACTCTTTGGTGTTGTCATAAGGATTTCCATTACAGCAGAAAAATAAAAGAGTACCTTTCTGTTAAGTTTGTAAAATAGAAGGTTTGACTTGCAAATTCATAAAACGGTTTACTCAGGATTTGGTATCGCCCTGAGTAAGGTAGGCCTAGGGACTAGGGTTTTCAGAGTTTGAAAAGACGAAATAGTGAGAGAGGAATTGAAAAAAGCGAGCCATCATGAAGAAAAGGGGAAGGAAGTGTAAGAATACAGAAGAACAAAGAGATGAAGAACACGACCCGTGTTCCATCATTGCTCTGGAACTTAAAGTAGAGATTCTCATGAAACTGCTGCCGGAATCCATAGCAAGGCTAGGTTTCGTTTCGAAGCACTGGTCATCAATCATCCGTGGCAAAGACTTCACCGACTTCTACCAGACACGATCTTCGTCACAGCCGCGTCTTCTTTTCGCTGTCTACCGTCGCAACACGTAGAAGCACTTCTTTCACTCCTGCTCTCAGGAGGATCCGTCTTCTGATCATCGTAGGGTTAGTTACACTATCAATTCGGATCTACGGTACTGTTTTAATCCACCCATCGGCGGTTTCATCTTTGGTCGAAACGGTACTAAAGCGATCATTGGAAACCCTAGTACAGGACAGTTTGTATCTTTGCCTAGGGTTAAAACGAACAGAAAGAACATATTCTCTGTTTTTGGATACGAACCAGTTAATGATCTATACAAAGTGTTGTGCATGACGGTGATCACTAAACGTGGATCACAAAGCTTCAAGTGGGAAGATCCTTTCTATGAGGAGCCTATGACAGAGGAGCATCAAGTTTTAACGGTAGGACCTAAACAAAAATGGAGAATGATCGAATGTAAGTTTATCCATCGTCATCAATCTGAATCTCCAGGGATATGCAGGAATGGGGTTGTGTATTATCTAGCTTCTCTCAACGATGAAAAATCTCTAGTAAGCTTCGATCTTAGATCTGAGGACTTTAATGTCAGTAAGCTACCTGATGATTATATACTACAACAGCTTGGTATTTTGGTGAACCACAGTGGAAAGATAGCTATAGTGTGTCATGGATTCAGCGGTCCAATGGACCTATGGGTTCTTGAAGATGCGACCAAAGAAGAATGGTCAAAATTTGCTGCCGTGATCCCTTCTATTAAAGATATATATTGGAATGATCAAAATTTGCTGCTGTGATCCCTTCTACCTGGGACCAACTGGACCGGCTCAAACGGGTATTCCTCTAAATGGTACTGTATCGCAAGCTTGTTCACATTCTGGATGGACTCTCCGACCGGCGCGTTCACCTCAAGCAGAACTTCTACATATCCATCTCACAACGATGCAGTCTCCTGCTCTAGGCACAGATCCAGACTCTTTCCTCTGGTCCATTGATGATGATGATCGAGATTTCTTCAGCTCAAAAGCAACGTGGGAAACCCTAAGACAAAGATCTGCTCCTCTCTCTTGGACGAAGCAAGTCTGGTTCAAAGGCGCTACTCCAAGACATGCTTTCCTCCACTGGCTAACCCATCTCAACAGGCTTCCAACAAGATCAAGATTGGAGAATTGGAGAATGCAGATTGAAACTTTCTGCTGTCTTTGTGGAGATTATCAGGAAACTCGTGAGCACCTTTTCCTTCATTGTGATTTCAGTGAAGAGTTATGGCTATATGCTACAAGAAGGCTCGGGTATCGACCCTTTGTTTTTCACACCTGGGAAGCCCTCTCAGGTTGGCTGGATCTGCCAAACACCACCTCTGCCCTTACTCTCAGGAGAATTGTAGCACAGGTACTCATCTACACTATATGGAGGGAACATAATACCAGACTTCACACCAACGTCACCACTCCACTGCATGTTCTGTTCAAGGTTTTGGATAGAAGCGTTAGAGACACACTACTCGCAAGAAGCAACCTGAAGATCTTCAAAAACCTTCTGCGAGACTGGCTCATATATGTGTAGTTTCAACTTACTTAAAGTTTTCCTAGATAGCCCTTGAGTTTATTTTTTTTTTGGCAAGGCTTATCTGCTGTATCAACCTATTGTAGCTACTACAATCCATTTTCTTCAATGAAAATTCACAAAGTTTCAAAAAAAAAAAAAAAAAAATGATCAAAAGGTCATGTTCTGCGGTATACTTGGTACCGGTGAGATAATACTTGCACCGATCCCATCCCCTAACCCGTTCTTTTTTATCTGTTACGATCCCAAGGAAAAAGATGCCAGAAAAGTTGTGATTGAAGGAATTGGAGATGACTCTGCTGTGATCCGAGTCTTTTTCGATCATGTAGAAAGTCATATGGTTCTGCCTAATTAGGTGCGTTAATTTGTTGACGACTAGCTAGTTCTTTCGGTGTGATTGCCCCAACTTCTCTTGTCTTTTTTTTTTTTGTTCAAGTTCCATTTCATTTCGAGGATAGTAGTAGTTTAAGAATCTTCCTTATTACTCGAACTGAGACATATTCTAGTCTTTGGTTAATGGTTTTGTATGCTTGCGGATTATGCAAATTTGCAGTTGCTATTTACTAAACATAATTAATTATCGATACGCCGATCCAAGTTTTAGTTTTATATATTGTCATAAACACAACCTTAAATGTACAGTCCTGAATAGTGACTAGCGAATACACACGGGATAAATTGGAATGGCCGTAAAAAGATAGGGTTTTATTTGCAAATCCTTGAAAATCGATAAACATATTATTATTAATTAGGGTTTCGTTTTTGTTTTTAATTGTCGGCGAAGATATTATATAATTAGGGCTTAAGATTTAAGAGCGAAACAGAGAAGACGAATTGAGAAACGCGCGATGAAAAGGGTCAGGACGAAAGAGACGGTCAGGGACAGTCGAAAACGTTCAAAGAAACACGATGAAACCCATTCGTTTCCTTTTATACCTCAGGATCTGATAGTACAGATACTTCTGAACATTCCGGCCAGATCAATAGCTAGGTTCGTCATCGTTTCAAAAGAATGGTTTTCGATAATCCGCAGCCAAGATTTTACCAAGTTGTACCTGACTCGATCTTCGTCTCGGCCGCGTCTTCTATTCTCAGTTTACTACAATCTTCACTTCCACATGCAGCGGGAGCAGTTCTTACAATCCTTCTCCCAGCAAAATCCATCTTCTGATCATTATCAGAGAGTTTACGTAACTCCCCGTCCCATTCATTTGTATGGATTTTCTCCACCAGTCCGCGGCTTGATTTGCCGTCAGTGTGATACTAAAGTGATAATTGGAAATCCTAGCACGGGCCAGTTCTTACCTTTACCTAGAGTGAAAACATATAGAAGAGATATATTCTCCTTTTTCGGATATGATCCGGTGAATGATGTATACAAAGTCTTGTGCATGACGGTACCTGGTCATCAAAGCTGTGGATCACCATATGTGTCCGAGGAGCATAAAGTTTTCACTCTAGGAGCTAAACAAAAATGGAGAAAGATCAAATGTAAGCGTTCCCATCTTCCTCGTCCTCGTACTAGAGGGATATGCATAAACGGGGTTCTTCATTATTTTGGTTCGATCGAATATGCAGCATATTTAGTACGCTTCGATCTGAGTTATGAAGACTTTAGTTTCATTAAGCTACCCGAATGCCTAGTTAACTACAACGGAAATTTAGCTTTAACGAACACTTGTATGTCAAACAGTAAACTTGACATATGGGTTCTGGAAGATGCAAGCAAAGGAATATGGTCAGAAGTATCTGTCCTGGTTCCTTCTTGGACAGATTTAGTTGGGAATAAATGTTTCAAGTTCACGGGTACACTTAGTACCGGCGAATTTATATTTGCACCGCTCAGAGTCAGTCCCATGAACCCGGTCTATTTGATCAGCTTCATTCTCAACGATAACACCGCCAAAAAAGTTGTGGTTGAAGGAGTTAGAGATGACCCTACTTCTCTCGAAGTCTATTTGGATCATGTAGACAGTCCTATGTTTCTCTCAAAAAGATAAATCATTTGGTGATGCATGCCTTTCATTTTGTGTTGAGGGCTGACAAATTTTGATTTTTATTTGAAGAGGACAAAGTCTTTTGGGCTGACAAACTTAATTATGATTATGATTTTTCAGTCAAAATTTTAAACTAGAGATCACCACATTTGTATAAAAAAATACTTAGATTCACCTCTGAGTGAACCTTTTTGTTCACCCCTCTTCTCTCGGCCAATCAGAATTTTTCATCTAATATTTCATTAAAAAAATAAATCAAAATTAAATTAAAAAACAAAACGAATTAAGAAAACAAATTTTGTATACTTAATTAAGGAAAGTTAAATATTGGATTGGTTTAGATTTTTAAAATTAGAACAAAATTATATGTCGGTTTGGGTTTACAAATGAAATGGTTAGAGTTTAGATTTTACAATTAAAACGAAATTATATGTCGGTTTGGATTTACAAATGAGGTGATTAGGGTTTAGATTTTACAATTAGAACGAAATTATATGTCGGTTTGGGTTCACAAATGAGATGATTAGGGTTTAGATTTTACAATTAGAATGAAATTATATGTTGGTTTGGGTTCACAAATGAGATGTTAGGGTCTATATTTTACAATTAGAATAAAATTATATGTCGGTTTGGGTTCACAAATGAGATCTTAGGGTTTAGATTTTACAATTAGAACGAAAATATATGTCGGTTTGGGTTCACAAATGAGATAGTTATGGTTTAGATTTTACAAGTATAACGAAATTATATGTCGGTTTGAATTTATTAAAGAGCGGTTTAAAGTTTTAATTTTATAATAATATATATAGATTTTATTTCATTATTTTATAAGGGAGAGAATGAAGAGGTTAACCAAGTATTGTTCTTTGTATATATATACAAGGGATATATTTGCAAATCCCTAAAATAGGTAAAGTACATTAGGAAGCGAGAAACGCCATGAAAAGGGTCAGGAAATGTTCAAAGAAACGAGAATTGGAAGAAAGCGATAGAAAAGATCCGTTTACGATTCTTCATCTGGATCTGATTGTAGAGATTCTCTTTAAACTTCCGGCCAGATCCATAGCCTGGCTCATCTTCGTTTCAAAACTCGGGTCATCCATAATCCGTGGCAAAGATTTTATCAAGTCGTACCTGAATCGATCTTCGACTCGGCCGCGTCTCCTTTTCGTTGTCTTCGCTTACTACACGAAGGAACAGTTCATACAATCTTGTTCCCAAGAAGATCCATCTTCTGATCACCATAGGTTAAACATAACTCCGGATCGGCGTAATTTGTATGGCTTTTCTCCACCCGTCCGCGGCTTGATCTGTCGTCAAATTGATACTAAGGTGATGATTGGAAACCCTAGCACGGGACAGTTCTTAACCTTACCAAGGGTCAGATCTACGAGAAGGGGTTTATACTCCTTTTTCGGATATGATCCGGTGAATGATGTATACAAAATCTTGTGCATGACGGTACTACAAGGCAGCCAAAGACGTGAATCGCAAGTTGTGTCCGAGGAGCATCAAGTTTTCACTCTAGGACCTAAACAACGATGGAGAAGTATCGTATGTAAGCATCCTCATCTTCCTCCTCCTTTTACTAGAGGGATATGCATAAATGGGGTTGTTTATTATTATGCTTGGATCAGAAGTGAAGGATCTTTGATAAGCTTTGATCTGATATCTGAAGAGTTTAATGTTATCGAATGTAAGCATCCTCATCTTCCTCTTCTTAAAACTAGAGGGATATGCATAAATGGGGTTGTTTATTATCATGCTCGGATCAGAAGTGAAGGACTTTTGATATCCTTTGATCTGATATCTGAAGAGTTTAATGTCATTCAGCCACCAGCTGACTGTTGGTTCCAAAACCTAGTGAACTACAACGGAAAGATAGCTTTAACTTCAGCCACGCAGTTTGACAATATATTTCGCCTGTGGGTTCTGAAAGATGCCTGCAGCGGAAAAAAATGGTATAGATCTTCGCTTGCGATTTCTTCTCGTTCTTGGTCAAAATTAGCTGGGGTGGTTTCCTTCGAGCTCAGGGGTACACTTAGTACCGGCGAGCTTATATTTGCACCCCTCAGTCCCATTAACCCGGTCCATTTGATCAGTTTTGATCCCAAAATAAACAAGGCCAAAAAAGTTGTGGTTGAAGGACTTTGAGATAACTTTTCTTCTCTCGAAGTTTATTTGGATCATGTAGAGAGTCCTATGTTACTCTTCTGTTAAATCTGAGTTAAATCATTTGGTATCGCCTTTCATTTAATTTAAGATCTCAGACAATAGTTGTTATGTGTTTGTGGAGCTGCCTGACAAGCTTTGATTTTCTTCTTTGTGTTGTTGGGCTAGTTGGATCTTTATCATCTGCATGCTTTACCAGTGTTGTTATCTCATTTTGATGGAGTTTTATTTAAGATGGAGTAATCTCTTACTTCAGACTTTCTTGTTGGTGTGGGGTATAAACCACGATTGATCTAAGATGCTTTAAACCTTATATATATATATTGTGGCATGCATACACATATATGATATATCTAGGAAAAAGCTCGGTTGAAACCAAATTGTCCATGTTTCTTGGTACTGCCACAGAATCCGAGTTCACAAGTGCTCTTATAATCTCATGTCAACGTGGAATATACAATTGCAAATCAGAGCTACAAAGACCGAATCTAAATATCATTCTTCTTCAAATCCAAAAGTAGACGCAAAAAAAAAGGACACGCATTGACTCTGTTTTCGTCAGGTGTGAGCTGATTGTGAAGACAATATTCTTGAATGGTTATGCTCACCTTCGTAAGTTACAATTAACATTGAAGTTTCATCGATACATCGCTCCACATGCTTCCTTGCTGGACAACCTCTCACACTGCTGCATTTATAGTATCCTCTGCAACCGGAACAAAACAAAAGAGATCTATATTAAATCGACACAAATTTATAAGGAACCTTGCATCAAAAGATGTATATATGTACCGTGGATGCGGTGAGCCCTTAATCGGTTTCTGCCCATATTTCCTCCATGAATACTCATCCGGAGGTATATCAGCAATCTTGTTACTGATTGCAGGGACCTTGATTGATCGTTTTACCCTCAGTTTCCTGTAAAAAAAGATCAAAACATTTTACAAAGAGATACCAAAACAATATTAAAAAGGTCCACAGAGAAAATGACAAACCTTTTCTTGGAACAATGACATTTGCTTCGACTTCCGCATTTCATACTACCAGAGCACATCTTCCGGGAATGCTGCGATATATGGTCAGACCCACGGGACAATCCAGTCAAATGGAACGAGTTCCTATCGTAATCAGCTACACTAGCATCCATACTAAGAGATGATACAAATGATCTTGATCCGTTTGATACGCTCGGAGTATAGCAACTACTACCAGAACCATCAAACTTAAGGTTAACACCGCTATTGCTCCTAGAGTAAGCTATCTGCTGGTGGTTGTGGATTAACTGATAAGGAGCACGAAAAGGCGGTGGCTGCTTTAACTCCAGAAACGACTTGTCAACACACATGTTGCGAGTAAGCATTAATGGAGGAGGATGACCCATATGGTGTTTTGGTTCAATTCCATCGTAAACAGCGGAAGCTGGAACCATTTGAAGAGGCTCTGGTGCAAGAACTTGAGTGTAATCACCAGTAACATCGTTAGTAAAGCAAATGGGGCTCTCCAAGAAGATGTGTTGAGGAAAAGATGACCTAAACTTGTTGATACTCCTGAACTTGCCATGACCTAACCCTCTGCTTAACAGAGAAGCTACTCTCTTGAACTTGGAAACCGCTTCTCCTGTTTCAACCACTAAGGATTTGGGATCACTGCCGGCTTGTTGAGACAGGAGATTTAACACTCCATGACAGCTTTCTATAGCTGATTTGTTAGCAGCTTCAACTTCCTCCATATCTCTTGTTTCTTCTACCCAAACTCCAGATCAGAGAAACAACAAAAAAAAAAAAAAAAAACCTAATTCACAAACTCAATCACTTACTTAAACACCCAAATCTCTCCTAAACCAAAGGAATCGAATCATACTAAAAAAGCCTTGCAACCTATAAAAAAAAAGGAAAGATCTCAAAATCTAAAATCCAGAAAGCTAAACCAGATATATGTAATAAAGACAAGAAAAAGAGGGGGGTTTACAGACACATTAAATAAAGCTAAATAGATCAAATCCAGAACTCAATCCCCAAGAAACCTAGAAAGAGACCAAACACCATGAGTTATTCTTCTCCAATTTACTTCCAAAAAAGAGTTGCTAATAAGTAAAAATCGAAACTCACAGAAAAGATGAGATCTTTTTCAACACCCAGAAAATAATATTAGCTCACATGACCAAAAAAAAGGGCAGAGATTTTTTTTTTTTTAAGTAAGAAAGAAAAATGAGATCTTTTTGAATACGCTCTGAAGAAGATACAATTGAGATCAAACATAAGTAAGAGAGAATTTTTATTGAGGATAAACTAAAGGGAAAGAAAGATTTGTCCTGTTTGTTTATTTGCAAGAAAAAAATAGAGAGATGTGTGAGAGAGATAAACAAACAAACAAAAAAAGTGTCAAAGGTTATGACTTTTGCTTTGCTCCACTTTGTGGGTGGGGAAGAGTTGAGACTTTTGCTTTTTTTTTTGTTTACTTAAAATTCCCCCACCAAAATTTTTAAAAATATTTCCTTTTTCTTCTTAATTTTATTCACATTCTCAATGAGACCAAATTCCAATTTTAAATGTCTAGCAGCTAGAGTAAATATAGTTTAAAATAAAATAAAAAAACCAAACACACAAAAAAAAAAAAACAGAGGTGGAATGGAACACTACAGAACAGAGAGAGAGATGTTGTTGTGGTCGTCGCAGTTTCAGAGGAGAGACTCTCTCTATACTAGTGGACCTACTTTATACCTACTAATTTTCGTGCAAACCAATAAAAATCTGACTATATATAAATAAAAAATGTAATTTTTCTGCTATTCGGATATATTTGAAAGCAAGATATGTAACTAAATAACTAAACTAATGGAATAGAGTTCACACGAACCTGCGCTTTTTTCCATTAATATTTTTGACATTGACCACCAAAAATTCTTCTACTATGTTCATATATTTCTTTATTTTGTTCTTATCAAAAAAAAAGAAAGGTATATATAGGTGCTATGTATATGGTAAAATTGATTTTGTATTCATTTTCTTAAAAGTATGTATGGATTTTATATTATTTTCACTATTCTCGATTCCCATAAAATGGAGAAAAACGTCCATTGTGTGACCCATTGTGTCTCTCGTCGAGATTGTAAATTAGAAAAAGGTAACGGTATAGATGTCGACACGTATCCTATATCTATTTCCTCTGGTCGTCTCTCTCTAGCATGTTGCATCAGGAATTCACGATTGTTGACTAGAATAGCTCTCTCTCTACTTTTTTTTTCTCTGTTTTTAGGGGTAAACGTTCGGTTTTTTGGTTTGGTTTCGGTTCGGTTTTTTCGGTTTACGGTTTTTTTGGTTTTATAAAAATTAAACCATATAGAAACCATATGTAATTCGGTTTGGTTACGATTTGGTTTTTCGGTTTATGGTTTTTTGGGTTTTATCAAAAATTAAACTATATAAAAACCATATGTATAACGGTTTGGTTTCGGTTTAGTTACGGTTTTAACGGTTATTCTATACTTTAAAAAATAGATAGTTGATATATAACTAAAAAATAAGCATAAGAGTAAAACCTAAACAAAAATCAAAAAAATAGAATCCAAATATAGTTTTGTAAACCCAAATACTTAATTAAAATTTAAACTTTTAAAAAGTAAAGGCTATTGAAAAAGAAAACCAAAAAAAAAACTTGGAGATCAATAACTATAAGCCCAATCAAGAAAAAAATTACTGATATTGTTATCCAATATAAATTTATAAGTTGAAAAAACTAATTATATCTAATTATCCTAAATTTTTATAAAAAACCAAAAAAACCATTCGGTTTTACGGTTTTTAACCAGACCAAACCTAAACCAAATGGTTAATTAAAATAAAAACCAAACGGATTTTTAGACTTAACCATAACCAAACCAAACCATTTATTTTGGTTAGGTTCGGTTCGTTTTTCGGATTTCGGTTTTTTTGTCCACCCCTAGTTTTTTTATTGGTTTGTATGTTGTTGTTGTTGTTATATGATATTTTCCTTTCTTTGTTTTAGTTTATGATCTTTTTACATATTGACAATGATAATAAGTGGATCTTTTCTTTCTGTAGCTAATAAATAGTCACTCAAATGATTAGGATTTTCTGTATTTAATGTCTTAGGTTATAATACAACGCAACAGTGATCTTATTATAGAATGCAGCATATCTACAGTTTAAATACCGATATAGCTATTTTTATGTTTTATTTTTACATTTTCAACTCAACGCATATCGTGGTTTTTAAACAAATAAGTTTACTTTACTATCAAGAGAAACATAATACTTAACATGTTAAATCTTTACAGTTCATTTTTTTTTTCTATTTTAAACCCTTTTGTATTCCTAGGACAATCATAAAACAGATTAATAATCTCACCTCTTTAAGGAAAAGCACAATTTAGGTTAAAAAAATATTTAATAATGCCTGCCACTTGGGTAGACAAAAACATCTAACATTCTTCGGATCCGATTCTTACTTGGAGCTTATTCAACAATATTACAGACTGAACTGATTTGAAATTGTGATAGCCAATCACACGTTAAACTAAAAACTAATGTGTGACTTTTGAATTTATTCATATATTACTACTACATTTTTTGAAATTATCCAAGGTATCTTATTCTTACCAGTGTTACCACTTGTTAACTATCAGAAGAAAAAAAACCCGACCAGAAAACAGTCAAACACGATCGATCAACTCATCAAATATACTATTCTTATACGTAGCTTATATTTTGCACAAAAAAAAATACGCAGCTTCTTTTTTATTTTTATTTTTCGGTTAGATCAGGAAAAATATAGTTGCGTGTCAACGTATAACGTTTAGGGGTTTAAAATCTAGTAGGGTGAATACATATGATTAAAATTTTTGAAGGCCCGAGCGTGTCACGTTTTATATAGCTAGTCATCATCAAATTCATATTAATGCCTAAACATGCAAGGAAAATTATTGTAATGTATGGATTTTTTTTGGGTTAAACGTTAAATTTTATATCAATAAAAAAGGTTTACACATTACAATGTAGACCCAAAAAAACATGCCTAGCTCGATAGAGAGAGCAAACTGGAACATCAAAAACAATTTTACAAGAAGAGTTGAGCCACACTTAAAAGTGGGCTTTGAATACAACCAAAATAGTATCCTAGGAAAGTTGTAGAAGCATCTGGATCCTTCGGCAAGAGGGATATCAGACGGTTACGCATGATGTGGTCAATAGTAACCTTGATCTTGGTAGTAGGGCACGCTGTTGCAGAAAATATTCTGTTGTTACCCTCCTTCCAAATCGTGTAGATGACTAATTGAAGGAGAAGCTTGAGTATTTTGCTCGCATGTCGCGGCGGCGATGACTGCACACTTTGAACCCAAGAGACGGTTGAAGAGAACGATGTGGGGGGGGAGGTTGCAGAGATTTTACCTGCAAAAACCACCCAAAGAGATCTGGAAAACTCACACTAAAAAAACAGGTGATCATGTGAGTCAATACCAGAGGAGCAGAGGACACAATCAGCAGAGACATTCATTCCCCATTGTCGTAGTCGATCTCTCGTGTTGAGCCGGCCAAGAACTGCTAGCCAATGGATGAAAGAAAACAGTGGGACTGCCTCCTTAAACCAGACAGCTTTGTACCAAGGTACCATAGGGACTGACTGCCTGATTTGTTTCCAAGTAGCCTTGCAGGAGAAAAATTTAAAGTAAGACCCCGAAACTTGTGTCTAGTGGTACCAATCAGAACCTCAAGATGAGTCTGGAGGAGCGGCCGCAGACAAACAAATTTGAAGTTGCTCCGCCTGGTGGGACCGAGCATTTGGTAGGAACCACTCACCGTGACAAGTGACTTGTGAAACGGTGGCTTCACGGTTAATGCATAACTGCCGAGGGCCAAGAGGACCAAAAAGATCAATTAACGGACCTAGCATAGTCCAAGAATCAAACCAGAATAAAGTTTTTAACCCATCCCTCATCTGACAACGGATCAGGGTCTTGAAGATAGGCTTTAACTGAATCATCTATCTAATATTCCATGAGAGCCGTGGGGAACTCTCCATCAACAAGTAACTTCTTTGACCAAAAACATTATGGTCAAGCCACTGCACCCATAATGAACCTGATCTCGAGAAAAGCCCCCAAATCTGCTTTAGACGGAAAACAGTTGCAAATTCTTCCAAGGATCACATATCTAGTCCCCCTTCCTCCTTTGTTTTACACAAATCCTTCCAAGCAACCCTTGCACCCTTTGCTGAGGATGTAGCATTATTCCAAAGAAAAGCAGCACACAGGGAGTCCACCTTCTTGTAGAAGCCCTTAGGTAAAACAAAGACTTGGCTCCAGAAATTTACTTTTCCATAGATTACCGAGACTATTAGCCGTATTTTACCTGCATAAGACATATACTTTGCCGTCCAAGAGTGGAGTTGATCTGTTAGCTTTTGGATAAAAGGTTGGAAAAGAGCCTAACCGAATCCCAAGTAGCCTGGAAAGGTTTGCTGCGTCTAAGTCATTGAAACCCCCAAGGAACAGCTCTGATTTTGCAGGGTTCATTTCAATCCCCAAGAAAGAGTGAAACTGCTGAAGGATCTTTGAGATTCCCCTCAAAGAATGTAAAGAACCGTCTGAAAAGATCAACAGATCATCCGCAAACGCTAAATGGGTTAGACAAGGAGAGATGCACAAAGGATGTGCAGAGAACCTGCCTTGTGCTTGACCCAAATTTAGCATTTTTGAAAAGACCTCCATAGCCATAATGAAGAGGTAGGGAGAGATGCAGTCTCCTTGCCTTAGACCTTTCATACCCTTAAAGAAACTAGCGAGCTCACCATTTATAGCGGTAGAGAAACGTGGGGTGGAAATACATTCCTTGATCCAGGTGATGAATAGGCATGGAAAATTTTGAGCTTCAAGGATCTTAAGGATGAAATCCCAGCAGACTGTATCGACAACCCTTCTAATATCAACCTTGAGAAGAGAGCTTTGAGGGCATAAATCTTTCTCATAGTTCTGGATGATCTCTGTTGCTAACAGCACATTTTCACCAATGCTTTGACCGCTTAAAAAAGCAGCGTGGTTTGGCGAGATACAATTGAGCAGGACTCGTTTTAAGCGATTTGCCAGAATCTTAGAGATTAGTTTGTATACGAGGTTGCAGCAACTAATAGGTCGGTAGTCTGAAAGCAAGGATGCCTCGGGTGACTTGAGGATAAGGGTAAGAACCATTGCATTGAGGTCCTTGAGAAGTCTGCCATTTTGACAAAATTCCTGAACAACCAGAGTAAGATCAGCTCCGACCAATGACCAAGAGGATCTATAGAATTCGACAGGGTATCCGTCTGGGCCAAGAGACTTGTTCAAGGGCATTGCAAATAGAGTTTCACGGATTTCCTCGTCAGTGACCTCTCGTAGCAAACTTTCCTTATGAGTGCAGAGCATCTAAACGGGAGGATGTTCTGGAGAAATTCTATGGAGACGGGTGAGGTAGGTAAGTCAGTGGAACCAATCACAGACGTGAAGTACTCCACTGCATGGGCATGCATCTCCGAAGGATCAACAATACGTTTGCCATCATCGTCTGTAAGAAAATGGATATGATTTTGAGAGTTCCTTTGAGCCACGACTTTATGGAAAAATGCTGAGTTCTTATCTCCAAGGTGCAGCCATTGAATACAAGACTTCTGCATAAAGAACTTTTCCTCAGCTAGTTGCAGCCTATTCCACTCCTCCGAGACTAGATTATCTTCTCTTGCTAGAGAGGTGGAGGGGGAGGTCAACAGGCGCCTTTGGATTTTGTGCAACCTCATCGGCTTTTTCCTTAACCCTGGCAGTGATCCCACTATAATGGTTCCTATTCAAACTCTGTAGGCTCGGTTTCAGCAGCTTAAGTGCTCGTGTGAGCTTAAACTGACTGGAACCAATGATATATGGAGCTGACCAATCAGACTCTACTGTTGCCGAGTAATTTGGGTGATCAATGATGTGCAAGAAAAATTTGAATGGTCGCTTGACCACACGATGTAGAGAAGGGACTGAGAACAGACATGGAGAGTGGTCAGACTGACCCGATTCAAGGAATTCTGCATATGCCTCAGGGAAACTCCGAGCCCAATGCTCGTTAATGAGTGCATGGTCAATGCGTTTGGAGATAAGATCTGCTTCCTTGTGGTTCCACCAAGTAAATGGAAGCCCTTTCGATGGGGCTTCAAATAGGTTCGAGGCTTGAAGAGCAAGCTGAAAATCCGAAACACTCTGAAGGTCAATGTCCATCTCTGGAAAACTTGAGTGGTGCTCGCCCCGTAAGATTTGATTGAAATCCCACAAGACAACCCAGGGACTTCTAGATAGAGGGGTAGAATCATGAAGGAGCTTTAACTCCTCCCGCAATGCCACCCGTTCTTCCATGAGGTTGAAACCATACACAAATGACACCGTGAAGGTTATATTCTCAGCCAGGTTGAAAAAACTGCAAGTAATAACCTGTGTTGATATGTTGTAAATCACCATAGAGATTCTTGGATCCCACACAACCACAATTCTCGCCGTATTGTGGCTGTCAAAATTTTCGAAAAACTGCCAACCACGAGGGATAGCTTTACTTACTCTCCTAGAATGCGTAGGTTGAATCTTTGTTTCCAAAAAAGCTCCAAAAAGAGGCTTGTGGATATTAATCCAACTTTTTGTCATCTTGTGTCGTCTATGGCTATTTAAACCTCTGATATTCCATCCAAAAAACATATCTACTTAACTTGATTAGGCACTCGCAGCCTTTGGACTGCTATTCTTCTTCTTTGTGACCAAATTAAATGGGGTCTCCTCGACTGACGGCTGACCTGGATCAGAAGGTGAAGGACCATTTTTGATAGAGACCGGTACAGGATCTTTGAGAGTTATCAGAGTAGTTCCAGCCGAAAGAGAGTTATGCTCCTGAGATTGTTCCTGAGACTTTGAGGCATGAGGGGTTGTTTCTAGGATAGGGAGAGTCCTCTCGCTTGAGGCAGGACGAGGTCCTCTACTCTTTGATCTCCTTCGAGCAGCAGGACCGCGAGACCCGGTTCTCAACTGACTTGATCCCCTAATCTTTGGTACGTCAGGTTGGGAAGAAGCTTTTGGACATGTAGCAGAGATGTGCCCAAACTCTTCACAGGCACGACATTTCGGTGGGAGCCATGGATAGTTCACATCTATCTGGAATTCACGCCCATCACTGTAACCTGAGATGATCTTCGAGGGTAACTCCTCAAGGAGGTTTACTTCAAGTAGGATCTTTGCGACTTCATAAGTTTCTCTCCTTGCTGTCTCAGGATGAAGAGCCTTCGGGTCACCTACGGTAGAGGCAATATGAGACAGGCTCTCGTCATTAAACAGCAGGTACGGGATACCTCTAAACTCCACAATTATTTGAGCTTTTGTGAGGGGTGGCTTTTCCGGGGTGAAATCAGGTGACCACGGGGCCACGAACATAGGATGACCAGCAATGTTCCACATATTTTGACTCAGGAGGATCGCTCGAGTTCGAGGGTTAGGGGTACGCAGAAGGAAAGTACCATGACCTATACGGTGGACAAAGATGTGTGGTCCCGATCGAGCCCATAGAGCGTTAACAACGCCAATAATACGACCCATATCATGAGGAGGGCCATGAAATTGCGCATAGATGTAATCTTTGAATTCCTCTTTAGCTGCGGCAATATTTTCATCCGGGATGAGAATAAAGGGGGCTCCAGAGGCATTCTTTGTGGGATTGCCAATCTTTGATAGGCCAGGGGGTCTCGCCACACTTGCGTACGACGGAGGGGCGACGGTGCCCGAGAATGCGCCTCTTTTGCAGAAGAGGAGGAGGAAGCTAGATCCTCCACTGGAGGGGAAGATAGATCTGGAGGGTTTCCGGAGGATGATTCAACAGACTTCGGAGAGTCATAGGAAGATTTCAGATCCAGATTCAGATATGGGACCAAGAAGAGATCCGGAGAGGAAGCCACCAGGATGGAACTCGGAAGCTGATCTTTCACCGGCGGGTCCGAACTTGACGCTAACCCTTAACGCATTTGAGACTTTAAGGGAGGATTTACTCGGGGCGGGTCGAAGGAAAGGCGGTGGGGGAGGGACAAGAGGGCGAAGTTTCTTCTTCTTACTCATCGGAGGATGTCGGCGAGGGACCGATCCAGCAGAGGAGGGCGGAGGCGAGGGGAACGGGGAGTTGGAAGAGGGGAACGGCGAGTCTTTTAAAATTCACAAACTGACATGGGATATTAATAGCTAGCTAGAAGCAAAACCATGCATGATCATCAGTACAGACTATATACGGTATATATATGAAATACATGTGAATAGTTTTAAAATAGTATGGAGTATTAATGTTGTTCGCTCTACGCCTCTACGATGAAATCATGGTTCTCACTCGAGGTAACCAACTTTTTCTTATATTATGTATCTTTCGTATAAACTATATTATGGATCTGGCCGTTTTTGCTTTCAAATTTCTATTATATATATGTTGGATTTCGACTTTTTTTTTTTTTTTTTTCTAATTTATCTTGAAACAAAATTCTATTAATTTCTATTAATTCTGAAATTATAAAGTTATGAATCCTAATATTATTATAAATTTATATATGGTAAAAATAAGTTGTTCTTAGTACTTGAATTCATTTAATATAATCTTCATTTACCTGAATCTTTTCTTATTAATATAATCTTCAAACCAACACTTATATCAAACAAAATAAAGTGTGCAGGCTATTTTTATCACTGAAGTATAAATGATCATCTATTATTTCGAGAAAAAACAGTAATAAATACATTTTGACAAAAAGAAAAAAGTTCGTACAAAATTAAAAAAACTATATGTATATATTTAAGTTGTTTTTATTACAAAACATTAGTTTCAAGAAGGGAGTATAAAATTAGTTTATTACTTCACAAATAAACTACAAATTTTAAAGTGCATTGAAATTTTTTAATTATCAAGAGTTTTTCTTACAATCATGTAAACGAATAAGTTAAATAATTCCTCAATAAATATATTAACAATTATATGTACATTTTATATATAATTGTCCTTACTTTTTTTGTTGTATTGCTGACAAATTCCACCATATCCAACAAGTATGTCTTTAGTGAACACACCACTAAAGTTGACCCTTTATGTAAGAAAAAATGTGATTTTAAGAGATTTTTTTTTTGGTACGATGATCTCCAAATTTGCAACTCACAATGAAGGTGTAGTGTAGTTTTTTACTACTTATATTGTGTACCATGTGGTAAATTGTAAATAGATTTTAAAATTAATATGTTGTCACATGCATATACAGAAAAACTTATAGCAACAACACACTTTTTTTTTCTAAAAACATCACTACTTGAACATCAATTTATTTTTAATATCATAGTACAGAAATACAAACACATCTAATCCAAAGCAATCATCTTTTAAACTCAGAACTGTAAGAAAACCTTGTGCGGTTTGTATGGGACAAAACGGGCTGGCTACTTGTAAATTTTAAGTTACATAATTGAGCTGCTGCATCGTCCAAGCACAGAACATGCCTCTCTCTCTTCCCTAACTAAATCATTTCGTTGACTCAAGCCATGACAAAGATCCAGCGATCAAGAACTTGCTAGGTAATGTCCCTGGCGATGGTGCTAAATACGTTATCTTCTTCCTCGGTATATCAACTTCAGTCACATACACAAAACCAGAAACATTGCTGCATCATCAAACACAAAACCATATCAGATACAAAGAAAAAAACATCAAAAACGCAAGGACCAAAAGAAACAAAAGCTTTTGATTTTGGAAACAGCGAGAACGTTTAGAGATTACCTTGAGACAATCTGGTCTGGTTCTTCAGCGTATGAGACAGCCAGAACAGAATGCAGCAGATCCCGGTTATCAATATTTACAGGCGTCACCCTCAACGGATTTGAAACCCGGTCAGACCCTATTGGCAGAGCTGACATTGGAGCTTGTGGTCCACCACCAATTCGGAACACTTGCAGATCACTAAAACTCGATGTATTGGCATACGGAGAGAGTTCTTTCGATAGACCGTAAAAATACTCCTGGAAAATTAAGTTTTCTAGTTTATGAGTTTCACTTCCAAAGACATGAAAATTAGATATTAAAAGATATGAGACTGAAAATATTTACCTGAATCATAGAAGTCCTAGAACTTTGACGGAATTCTCTGGCCCTAGCTACAACTCCACCAGACTTGTGAAGTTTCACGACGTCAACATTACTCTTACTTCTACTAAGGAAGTCTTTAAGCCTACTGAAGAGTTTTTCCTGACCCAATACTAGTACAACAGAGGCGTTGAATGTGTCTATTGCATGTAGAAGCAGCTGCAAAAACAACGCAAATACAAATTTTTAACAGACGTTAGCACAACGAAAAATCCACTAAAAAAGGAGCTATTTTTACTAGAAAATACGCTAAAAAGGAGCTAATTTTTTACCTCATAACCCGGACCCTCGATCCATCCCATTGTGTTGATCACCATTCCAGCAGCTCGAGATTCAGGGTTTCCAACAAACTGTCTCTCCAGAACTTGAGCAAGCTCTTTCACCAGAGTTTTGTACAATTCAATGTTGACACTGAGGAAGCCACCATATAAAGTTTTAAAATTACTCATTGAGTGAAAGAACATATGATATGATGGGGAAGAGAAATTTGAAAATCACTTACCTAGGTGTGATGTGGCCGTAGTAGTATACAAGGGCCATATCAAGAGTAAACCCTTCAACTGGATCCAGTGGCATTTCAATAGGGGTAGCAGCAATCGATCCCGGTATTGTAATTGACCCTTGGCCAACATCAAGGTCAACAAATGTAGGTTTCCATCCTTGTTTAGCTGCCCAACTAAGAAGCATCTTTGTCAATGTGCTCTTCCCAGAATCGACAGGCCCTACTACAATAACCCTAGGTCCCTGCATTAAGTGAATTCTTAAAACCAAGTGTTTAAAACTTTGCCACTATTGGAATACAATAACATGATTATCGAGGAAAAGTACCTGAGAAGATTCTGGTTCATTGGATGTGGAAGCTTTGGCAAAACGTCTCCTAGCATCTAGTACTGCGTGTACATTAATGTAGCTGACCATCGGTGTCTAGAAACGAAGACATTGTTAGTTGATATATTTTGCTCTCTAAAATATCTGAAGGATATGTGGGAATGAAACAAGTAAACCTACCTCATCTGCTGTATAGTCAGTTTCCGTGACACCATCCATCTCAATTGTCGCTCCATACCAGGTGAAAACCTAATAATAATCAAAAGGCACAACAGCAAGCAAGGTGTTTCAGAGCTATGATCAGAAACAAACTGGGCAGAGTAACATTTATCATAAATCTAAATACAACCCACTTAATAATTATTTTTACATAAACCTTGGGTCTTTTATCCAACCCAAACCTAATCAAAGTTCACTGGCAAAGTATGTACCTTTCAAGAAAGATAACCACAACTTAAACCAAATCAAGAAAGGCTTGTTATTTTCTAACAACCAAAACCCCAATACCAAATATGTTACCAACAAGCTCACTGTATCTATTAGCCATAAGCATAATAATGACTTGCAAACGCTCTGAGAACCAAGGGACTGAATTTATAGGTAGAAAAAAAAGAACATACCGCAAATTTGAGGCGAGGAGGAAACGTACGCCAGATTTCAGGAGGCAGTTCAGAGCTGAAAATCTCAGCGGTACCGCTGACCAAACGGAGTCTGAGAGGCTCCTCAGAGACTTCGATCCTGAGCTCGCTTTCTCTCTCCAATTTCACTTGCTTCAGATTACCAGACCCGGGAACAGCGCCAGTCATAGCCGGTGGATTCATTGACGGACCACCGTAAGCCATTGCTTTCACTCGGACACAATTGCCTCACCTTAGACCTTCACTCCGAGTAATAGGAGCTCTCTTCACCTTAAACGCTCTCTTCACACACAATTGCCTGTGATTGCTCTTCTTCTTCTTCTTCAGCCTATAACAAAAGTACAATCTAAGTAAACAAAAATAGGAAACAGAGAAGAAAGATGCAAACTTTGCTAGATTTACACACCGTCTTTGATCAGTAGTAACAGAGAAAGATAATATCTAAAAATCGAGAGAGCCACTGATTTCTATACCCAGAAACGAACAAGAGAGAGATGAACTTACCCACAATGGCCAACGGAGAGAAGACCAACGGCGGCGAATATATGACCGGCGGCTATAAGACGGTGACGAGAGGAAGGAGGTTGAGAACTTGAGATTCGCAAACGTGTGGTGGTTTGTGGGAGAAACAGAGTTAAAAACTTAAAAACTGAAATCGTAGTTTTAGTTTAGGGTTAATATCGCTTTTTATTGTGGATTTTTTAATTTCCTTTTTTAGACAAGGGTAAAATTGTAAAACAGTTCTCAATCGACAAAACAAATTACCATTTAAAAAAATAAGGAATTCTAACTAGGAACTGTAAATACAAATATAATTGTGATTACATGTAAATATCACAAAAGGGGATATTATCTTAAAACATGTTTCGATTAATTATTTGTAAACATATCACTCAAAAGTAAAATCATCTTCAAGTTTTTAATCCAAATTCCTTTTTTTTTTTTTTTTTAATCCTGTCAATAAGAGCAAAAAAACAAAAACAAAAATTAAGACTTTAAAATTAAAATTAGGAGTAAAAATGTAAATAATACAAAATTACCTTATCGCCCTTTAGGATTTACAATCTGAGAGAAGATTCCACTGCTATCTTCCGAAGAAAGATCACTCACGTCGTCTCTGCCGGCAACGTTAACCGCCGCCATGCCTCCTCCATCGCCGACATCCTCGGAGCTTCCTCCACGATTCGGAGTCCGACGAGTCCCGTCGGCAGTTTCTTGAAGCTGAAGCGCGAATTCAAGATTCCACAAAACATCTCCCATCGTCGGCCGTTCTAATCCACTGTCTGAGAGACACTTCTCCGCCGTGTCTGCAAATTTCTTCAAACACTCCGAATTGATCTTCCCTTTCAGATTCGGATCTATTATATCATCTAGTGTTCCTCTACGTTTGCAGTTCATTGCCCAATCTCCGAGACTCACTTGTTCTTTGGGCAGATTTGGGTTCAGCGCTGGTCTTGCGCACAAGATTTCAAACAGGACAACTCCGAATGAGTAAACATCTGACTTCTCAGTCAGTTGCTGTCTTCTGAAATATTCAGGATCTAAATATCCGAAACTACCTTTGACGACGGTTGTTACATGTCCTCCGTTCATGTTTGGTCCTGTTTTTGATAACCCAAAGTCTGAAACTTTAGCTACCCAGTTCTCATCTACGAGGATGTTAGTTGTTTTCACGTCTCTGTGTATGATCGTGTACTTTGCTCCTGTGTGAAGGTAATGTAATCCTCTAGCTGCTCCGATTGCTATCTCTAGCCTTCGTTTCCAAGTTAACTGTGGTTTCTTTGTGTTGTATAGATGTTCACGGAGTGTTCCAAGTGCCATGTAATCATATATGAGACACATTTCTCCTCCATCTTCGCAGTATCCTATCAATGAGACTAAGTGTTTGTGTCTTAGTCTTGAGAGAAGTTCTATTTCTGTCTCGAACTCGTTGAGTCCTTGTTCTGAGTTTGGGTTTGATCTTTT